>NC_058403.1:138267066-138486602 GCF_002201575.2 Neomonachus schauinslandi
CCTCCCTCCCTCCCTCCCTCCCTCCCTTCCTTCCTTCCTTCCTTCCTTCCTTCCTTCCTTCCTTCCTTCCTTCCTTCCTTCCTTCCTTCCTTCCTTCTAGAGCATTCCCTCTTCACATAACTTAGAAAAATATTAAATGCAGAAGCTATCATGTAGCCTGGGGAGATGCTTTTTAGACATTGTCACTTATTCAGGGCAGCTACTGTTTTTCTCTAAACTAAATCAATGGAACAGTATCAGAGCTACTTTCTGCAGCAGGTGGGCCCTGCAGCCATGTTTGCACTATGGGATCCCTGCCCAATACCATCGCTGGTTGCTCCTGATGGGGCCAATCAGACAGTGTCTCTTGGAGCTAAAGACCTGGAACTAAGGGACTCTACCTTTCCCAGAAAGTAAACTCAGGGTTGTGAAGTGGCCCTCATACACAGTTGTGTGACCTGAGAAACAGCAAAATGGGAATGCTAGAGAGAGAGAGAGAGAGGCAAACATACAGAGAGAAGCCATGAGGGCTTTTGAGGCGGATCTCAGTCCCTTCTGGAGGCCAGATTGCATTTTTGCACTTGGAGTTCATGAGTTACTCCCTCATCATTAGGACAAATTCTCCTTTTTCTTAATCTAGCTCTAATTAGCTTCCCTCATATGCAGCTTAAGAGACCTTTATCTTTTTTCTCTTTTAGCTCAACTATGTGCTATTTGGTTAGGCTTTAGCTAAGTCTTCTATTAGCTCTCCCTATTTGGATTCCAGAAAGTACTCCCAAATGGACTTTCTCTTTCTCCCATTCCCTATAAACTGTTTTCTTCATTGATGATGATTCTCTAAAACCAAATAGAATCATTTGCACACAGGAAGAACATGTCCAACTTGGGTTTGCCTCCCATGAATATCGATCTTAATGACATCCTACCTGGATAAAGTTGAACTGAAATATTTCTGTGTTTATTTTACAAAGAGAATATAGGAGGGATGGCAACAATCTTTGAGCTTGATTACATTTAGTTCTCTCTGTGCATATCCTTGTTCATGTTTCCTAGGGTCTTGCTTTACGCATCTATGCTTTTCATAATTGTAGAACTTGCATTTAGATATATTGTCTGATGCTTGCCAAGTCCATGTTCTGTTTTCTGAGAATTGTTAGGCCCATCTTGAAGCATCCTGTGACTTTGTCCCTCTGATCACAGCTTTTTAGACCAATGGTCTCTTGACTCAAGCTGTGGCATTTGGACTTTCTCTCCTAGAGATTTTAAATGGTAACTCAGAGATGTAAGTCAGTTAGTTGGAGCTGAGTGTTGAAACGGAATGGTCATATCAAACTGGAGCACTGTAACTGGGACAGCTGTGATCAACCAGAATCTGAAAGCCAGGAATGCTTGTGTGCTGAGAAAAAATATTTAAAAAGACTGCACAGAGAGAATCTGAGATGAGCTATGTTGTATAACAAAGAATTTGGCCTTTGTTCTAGGTTCTGGGCACAGAGCTTCTTGGAATTTCCCAAGTGATAGAAGTGTTATTTGTTATTCATGAGCCCCTTGGATCACACTTGAGTTTATGCAAATGAGATGTCTCAAGGTTAGCCTCTAAAACAGCTTCAGGATGGGGGCTGGCCAGCAAAGAGACCAACTATGTGATTAGGAGGTTGGGACTTTGAGCAGTCTGACCTCTAGGAAGAAGTGAAGGGCTAGAAATGGAGTTCAGGTACATGGTCAATGATTTAATCAATCCTGCCTACATAATGAAACCCCCGTAAACACTCTGGACACTGAAGCTCAGCGGAGCTTCCTGATAGATAAATACATTGGTGTGTCAAGAGGGTGACATGTCCTGATCCCATGGGAAGAGAGTATGGATGCTCTGTGTTTAGGAACTTCCCAGACCTTGGCCATTGTGTCTCTTCATTTGACTTGTCCTAATCTGTATCCTTTATAACAAAACTGTAATAATAAACATAGCACTTTTCTGAGTTCTGTGAGTCAGTCTAGCAAATTAGCAAACCTGAGGGGTTTGTGGGAACCCCTGAATTTATAGCCGGCCAATCGGAAGTGCAGGTGGCCTGGGGACCCCGATGTCTGGCTGGCATTAAAACGAGGGTAGTCTTGTGGAGGACTCAACCCCTAACTTGTGGGCTCTGTGCGGATCCAAGATAGTGGCACAGTTAATTTTCAGTATATCAGTTGGTGCCAGAATAAGCTCTAATATAGCTCCAGAGAATCAAGAAGAATGACTTCAAGTCCTGATGTTCTGTTTTAGCACCTTCTGAGGCTTGGCTATACTTCTTTCTCTTGGGTTCTATGTGGTCTGTTGGTATTTTTCTAATAGACTCCACGTTTTGCTTGAGCTGGCTGGAGTTGGCTACTATTTCCACCATCTCTTACCAAGAGAAAATAGAACTTTGAAGGAATGGGACATGATATATGAGGCTGTGATTTGCTAATTCTTCTTCAAGTTCATGTATTGAATTTCAAATATTGTAATTCACATTTTTCTTCTATTTGCATTAGTTGAGAAATTAGTTTCTACAGTAAACCCCCACCAATGGAGATTTTTGAGGAAAGCATGATTTTACTACTCTCTGAAACTGTACAACCTCGGTCTACCACTGAAGTTAAGTTTTATGGGCCTCAAAACTTTCTCCAATTTTGTATTGTGACTTTGAAGTTTTAGTGGCTTATTGTCTAAGTCCAAATTGTCATAAACTCTTAGACTGTGAATGCAGGAGTGGACCTGAGGGATCATCTTTATTTTATTGTGTAATAAAGGACCCTCTAGGTCCCTCTCGGTCCTTGCACGGAGTTGCAAATGGCAAGATCTCTAAGGAACAGAGAAGTAAGATCTGGCCTCCAGATCATATTACTCATTACTGGCAAAGTCAGAATTTGAATGATTTCTTTATTTTACTGAGTCAACAAATTTATTCTGACTTTTCAATGATAAACCTGTTTACTAAGGATTTAGTTATTTTTCTAGTGCTATAAATGAATGTGAATATTTTGTTATAAATTTTTCAAAAATGTGGCTGTGTGTTAACACCAGATCTTACCAGGGAAGCTGCTTCCCATGGGAGGCTGCCTCATCCATGTCTGCTTTGGGGGACCGATGTTCAGGTAAGTTTCAACTTACATCAGTGAACCCTTAGTAGGATTTGAATCTACTTTTTTCTGTGGCTTCATTTGTTTGAGTTTATTGCTTAGTGAATCTTTGCACAAATTCTTATACTTTGAATGAAAATGTCTATGTTTTTCTCTTTTCTGTCTGTGGAGACCTTGAGAGAGAAGAGACTGACTTTTTTTTTTTTTTTAATGTCAGACACTGAGGTATAATTTACATATAGTCCGATTCTCCCTTTTAGGTGCACAGTTTGGTGAGTTTTGATGAAACAGTTTTGTAACCCCACAACAATCAAGTTATAAAATATTTCCATCATCCCCCCAAAAATCCCTCATGCCTTTTGTAGTTGATACCCTCTTCTGACCCCCATTTTCAGATAAACAAAAACAGAGTTTACTATCAACATTACCAAAGGAATGTCTGAAGACATAGTTTAGAAATCGATTAAGAAATACACTACATCAAAAACTAATGATGTAATGTATGGGGATTAATCTAACATAATAAAATAAAAACAACAACAACAACAAAAACAACAAGAAAAGAAATCAAGAAATAGCTGAGATACTCACTATTCTTTCTATTTTTAATTTCTTTAATAATTTTAAGTACATAGTTTATATTTTTAGGTTGTAAAGTTTCCCCTTATTTTTGTATGCTCTCTCTCTCCATCTCATGGTTGTTCATTTCCATATGTGATTTGCAATTTTTGATTGTGAGTTTATCTTTACCTTGGTTTTATCATGCTGTCAATGTCTGAGTTGTAGTGAGTTAGAAACAGCACTTCAACATGATTTTGTTTGCTTCTGTCAGTGATTCATGTTTCATCACTTCTAGACCAGATTTCTTGTGTTAATTTCTTTGCTTGAGATTCCTGCAGTGTGGGGGAATCCCTGTAACTCCAGGTACTGACTCTGCGACTACATAACAAGCTACCCCAGAAGCTATGGATTAAAATAGCAATTTATTATTATCACTCACATAGTATTATCTCTTGACTCCCCCTGCATATAGGGCAAGATTGGGTTTTAAAATTGTTTTTAGGAGACTTTCTTTTTTTCCCAAGGTTCCTGGACACTTTGCCTTCCATGGGGACAGAGTCTAGTTTCTATTTCATGGACCGGATGCCTGGGTCTAGTTTCTGGTTCTCTGTAGGGGTCCTGGTTCTAGCATCACTGTCCCCAGCCTGAACTCCACGCAGTGCAGTTATCTCCTAGAGCCTACAGTTGGGTCCAATACCCCGTAGGGCTGCTGGAGTGCCAGGTAGAGCTATCTTCAATGTGTAATGGGAAGGGGGCCCATATTAGCCCAATCTACCCTGTGTCTAGTGATGTCCCTGATCTCTGTTCTTCAGTGGATCTTCCTTTCTAAAGGGCTTTGTCCTATTTTTCAAACATCTTCCTTTTTCTTTCATATTTATTTAATTATCAGTATGAAACAATCTGCTGTTTTCACTTTGTTGAAACTGGAGTATGGTTGACACACCATGTTTCAGGTGTACAACATAGTGGTTCAACAACTCTGTACTATATGCTGTGCTCACAGCAAGTGTAGCTTCCATCTGTTACCAGACAACACTATTACAATACCATTGACTATATTCCCTATGCTGTAACTTTCATTCCCATGACTTACACATTCCATAACTAGAAGCCTTTATTTCTCTTTCCTCTTCATCCATTTTGCCCATTCACCCTCCCCTTCCCTCTGGTAACCACCACTTTGTTCTCTGTCTTTATGGGTCTGTTCCTGCTTTTTTGTTTGTGTAGATTTCACGTATAAGTGAAATTATATGGTATTCCTCTGTCTGATTCATTTCACTTAGCATAATACCCTCTAGGTCCTTCCATGGAGTTGCAAATGGCAAGATCTCATTCTTTTATTAAGGCTGAATAATATTCCATTGCATTTATATACACCACATCTTTATCCATTCACCTGTCAATGACACTTAGATTGCTTCCATATCTTGGCTATTAAAGATAATGCTGCAATAAGCATAAGAGTGCATATATATTTTCAAATTAGTGTTTCTATTTTTTTTGGCGGGGGTAAATACCTAGTAGTGGAATTATTTGCTCTTATGGTATTTCTATTTTCAATATTTTGAGGAATCTCCATACTTTTTTCCACAGCTGTTGAATCAATTTACATTCCCAGCAACAGTGCACAACGGTGCCCTTCTCTCTACATCCTTACCAACACTTGTTATTTCTTGTCTTTTTGATAATAGCCATTCTGACAGGTGTGAGGTGATATCTTATTGTGATTTTGATTTGTAGTTGCCTGATGATTAGTGATATTGAGCATCTTTTCATGTGTCTGTTGGACATCTGTATGTCTTCTTTGGAAAAATGTCTATGCAGGTCCTCTGCTCATTTTAAACTTGGATTATTTATTTACTTATTTTTGGTGTTGAGTTGTATAAGTAAGTTTTATATATATGTATTTATTTATTTAAAGGTTTTATTTATTTATTTGACAGAGCGAGAGAGCACAAGCAGGGGGGCAGGAGAGGGAGAAGCAGGCTCCCTGCTAAGCGGGGAGCCTGATCCAGGGCTCGATCCCAGGACTCTGGGATCATGATCTGAGCCCAAGGCAGACACTTAACCAACTGAGCCATCCAGGTGCCCTCTTTTTATATTTTGGGTATTACCCCCTTATCAGACATATCATTTGCGAATGTCTTCTCCTATTCAGTAGGCTGCCTTTTCATTTCATTAATTGTTTCTTTCCCTGCACAAAAGCTTTTTATTTTGGTACCCTATAGTTTATTTTTGCTTTTGTTTCATTTGCTTGAGGAGACATATCTAGAAAAACTTACTGCCTATGTTTCCTTTAAGGAGTTTTATAGTTTTATTTTGTTTTATTTTTTTTTTTTAATGAGAGACAGAGAGCATGAGAGGGAGGAGGGTCAGAGGGAGAAACAGACTCCCTGCCGAGCAGGGAGCCCGATGCGGGACTCGATCCAGGGACTCCAGGATCATGACCTGAGCCGAAGGCAGTCGCCCAACCAACTGAGCCACCCAGGCGCCCCTAAGGAGTTTTATAGTTTTAGGTCTCATTTAGGTCCCACTCTTTTTTTTTTCTTTCTTTTTTGAGAGGGAGACGTGGGGTGAGGGGCAGAGGGAGAGAGAGAATCTGAAGCAGGCTCCACACTGGGCGTGGAGCCTGACACAGGGCTCAGTCTCACAACCCTGAGATCCTAACCTGAGCTGAAATCAAGAGTCGGATGCTTAGCCAACTGAGCCACCCAGGTGCTCCTCATTTAGGTCTTTAATCCATTTTGTGTATTTATTTTTGTGTATAGTGTAAGACAGTGGTCCAGTTTCCTGCTTTTGCATGTAGCTGTCCAGTTTTCCCAGCATGGTTTACTGAAGACACTGTCTTTTCCCCATTGCATAGTCTTGCCTCCTTTGTCATAAATTAGTTGACTATATAAGCATGGGATTATTTCTGGACTCTCTATTCTGTTCCATTGATCTATGTGTCTATTCTGTGTCAGTATCATACTGTTTTGATTACTATAGCTTTGTAGTATATCTTGAAATCTGGAATTGTGATACCTCCAGCTTTGTTTTTTCTCAAGATTGCTTTGTTGTTTCAAGGTCTTTTGTGGTTCCAAACAAATTTTATAATTATTTGCTCTAGTTCTGTGAAAAATGGTATTGGTATTTTGATAAGGATTGTATTGACTCTGTAGATTGCTTTGGATAGTGTGGACATTTTAACAGTATTAATTCTTCCAATCTATGAATGGGGATTATCTTTCCATTTGTTTGTGTCATCTTTAATTTCTTTTATCAGTGTTTTGTCATTTTCAGAGTAGAGGTCTTTCACCTCCTTGGATTAGTTTCTGCCTAGGTATTTTATTATTTTTGGTGCAATTGTAAATGGGATTGTTTTCTTAGTTTCTCTTTCTGCTAGTTCATTATTAATGTATAGAAATGCAACAGATTTCTGTATATTAGTTTTGTATCCTGCAACTTTACGGAATTAATTTTATTAGTTTTAATATTTTTTTCGGTGAAGTCTTTAGGGTGTTCTAGATATAGTATCATGTCTTCTGCAAATAGCGACAATTTTGATTTTTCCTTCCCAATTTGGATGGCTTTTATTTCTTTTTCTTGTCGGATTGTTGCAGCTACAACTTCCAGTGCTATGTTGGAAAAAAGTGGTGAGAGTGGGCATCCTTGCACTCCAAGCAGGGGGCACTTTGGCAGGGCAGTTGGAGCAATGGTAGGTGCAGCCTAGGGAGTCCTGGGGTGTTTTGGGATGGAGTGCCTTCACTTGTTTTTTTTACCTGTCCCTGTGGGTTGATATACAATTCTAGCTGATTAGTTATCACTTACAGATAATTTTTATTTCTTCACACTTTTATTTAGATTAAAAGAAGTTAGGTTACATATTGTGTTCCTTTACCTTACATACAAAAATTATATATATTTGCTAGAGATTCTCTTTTGATCTTTGCTTTTGTTTCTTCCCCTCCTGCTTGCCTGTGCAAAGATTGATATTACCCCAGTAAGATGCATTCCTCAAGGATTACTGCTAATGTTACTTTGTGCGTTGTCATTACTTAATCTTCAGCGTGGTCTATGTACTCTCTGATTTACAACACTCTGCATTCTATTGTTCCATCTTATGTGATGCCTGTAAATGTTTTTATGATTTTATTATGTGAGAGATTGCAGACTAATTTTTAATTTACCTCTTAGTGTTCCCCTAAGATTGTCATACTAAAGAATGAAACTCAATTCTTTGCAAAAAGAATTGCCGGGAACCAGGCAAACAACACACTACTGAAAGAGAATTAGAACCATCTGCCTGGAGTCCCTTAGTAAATGGATAAGTCACCAACACCAAGTTTTTTAATAAGTTGAAATTACAAGTTGCATTGCATACCATTTATATGTCCATCCTTGTGTTGCATGTAAATATGAAGCAATACTGGCAAGAATCTGTATCCATATTAACGGTCCATATTTGCAAAAAAGGCCACCAACCAAATTTTAATAGACTATTAGTCTAGGGCTACTTTTCCTCTCTAAACAAAGGATGACCGTGCTTTCCAAATGAAACTCAGGGTACAGTGACTGGTAGAATTGTAGTTTCGAAAACAAAGAGAAAAACACTATAAAAAAAAATTCAGGTCATGTGGTCATTATACCTTTTAAAATGACATGTCGCACTTTCCACTTCTCGTTCTGTCTTAGTGCATAGTGCTGTTACTATTTGAGCTAAATGCTTGCCTGTTTCACCTCTAAAGCTAGATGTTTCCCAGATAGTGAAGATGTGAGTTAAAAGAAAGTAGAAGCCAGGTCATTTAAGAAAAATATAACTTTTCTGAAAGCTGAAGCATAGAGAAACTGTCATATATAAAAACAGAGATGAACTTTACATTAGAAAACCAATTCTAATGTTAACATATCATGATGAAAACAGGATTGATTCCAACCTGTTTAATTCTAGATTCTATAATTCTAATGCCAAGCAGCAAAAGAGGGGAAGGAAGCAAACCTAACTTGACCTCTCTGAGCCTTAGTTTCTTTTTCTATAGAAGAAAGATAACAGTATCTCATAGAATTGCTACAGGGATTAAATTAAATAATGCATGGTAAAGCAATGTGTATACAAAGGCCAAAATATAAATGTGTTTTTTTCCCCTCCTTCTATCTAGCCCAAACTTTCATGGGAGGTGATTGGCTATTTAGATTTGAAAGAACTTCATTGTGATAGCAAAATTATAATTAAACAGATTGGATTTCCAGATGTGCCCAAATGTCAATGAAGCCAATATTTAAGCAGAGCTTTAATGGACTGAACTGTAGTTCCATAAGCCTTGGGTCATTGAGAATTGACTGTAAACTGAGAGTCACTTTATGTGCTGCATTATGTCCCTGTATTACCAGGGACGGAACAACTGAAGGCTTAGGGGTAAGCGAAATAGCCTGGCACCTGTAATATTTCACGAGGAAATGTAACAACATAACAAATAGCACAGTGCTGGTATTAATTGTTTGAGAAAGGTTTGATTTATCTCTCCAGAAAATTTCACCCTATGTGTGGCAATTGTCGTCAGAGTGTGGATTCTCTACGGTGTTCAGTAATTACTAAATTATCTCTAATGCCCATGCCCCATCCTGGCCTTTTAATATACACTGTTCCACATTTTCGATTGTTCCAGGCTCCAGCCAAATCTCAGGTATGTGAAGCAATAGGCATTACAGAGACAGTGTAAGCCAAACTCCCCAGATGCTCCCAAATATCATTTTAATTTTCAGATTCTTCCTCCACCAAACTTTTTGTTAGAACATCCAAGGCAGTGGATGGGGGAAACGGTGAATTTCTGAGTCTGCTAGAGGTGATAACTATAAATGACATGTCCCCAGTATTGCTAGCTATAGGTAGAGGTAATTTTCAAAATCATCCCTGTAACTCCAGGTACTGATTATCTACTGCTACATAACAAGCTACTCCAAAACATATGGCTTAAAATCACAATTTATTATTTTCTCTCATGGTTTTGTGGATCAGCTGGGCTCAGCTTGGGGTCTCTCATGCAATTGAAGTCACACAGAGGCCGACGCTGCGTTTATCTGAAGGTTCAGTTGAGTTGGAATGTCACGTGGCTCGCGGTTGATGCTAACTGCTGAGAGCTCAGCTGGGGCCTCCCAAGTACCTACCAATGGACTTGCCTTGGGTCCTAGAGCTTTCATAGGATAGCAGCAAGTTCTTGGAGGGAGCAGCCCCAGAGTGACCCTTCTATGAGGCCAAGGTGGAAGCTGCAAGGCTTCTTACAATCCTGTCTCAGAAGTCCTAGAGGGCCACTTCAGCCACATTGTATAGGTCAAGTAAGTCACAAAGGCCATGCTCAGGTAGAGTAATGAGACTTCACTTCTTTTTTATTTATTTATTTAATCTTTTTTAAAAAATTATGTTATGTTAATCACCATACATTACATCATTAGTTTTTGATGTAGTGTTCCATGATTCATTGTTTGCATGTAACACGCAGTGCTCCATGCAGAATGTGCCTTCCTTAATACCCATCACCAGGTTAACCCATCCCCCCACCCCCCTCCCCTCTAGAACCCTCAGTTTGTTTTCCAGAGTCCATAGTCTCTCTTGGTTCGTCTCCCCCTCCGATTTCCCCCCCTTCATTCTTCCCCTCCTGCTATCTTCTTCCTTTTTTTTTTTTTTTAACATATAATGTATTATTTGTTTCAGAGGTACAGGTCTGTGATCCAACAGTCCTACACAATTCACAGCACTCACCACAGCACACACCCTCCCCAAAGTCCATCACCCAGCCACCCCCTCCCTCCCCCCCCCCCCCACTCCCGCCACCCCCCGTTTGTTTCCTGAGATTAAGAATTCCTCATATCAGTGAGGTCATATGATACATGTCTTTCTCTCATTGACTTATTTCGCTCAGCATAACACCCTCCAGTTCCATCCATGTCTTTGCAAATGGCAAGATTTCATTCCTTTTGATGGCTGCATAATATTCCACTGTATATATGTATATCACATCTTCTTTATCCATTCATCTGTCGATGGACATCTTGGCTCTTTCCACAGTTTGGCTATTGTGGACATTGCTGCTATAAACATCAGGGTGCATGTACCCCTTCGGATCACTACATTTGTATCTTTGGGGTAAATACCCAGTAGTGCAATTGCTGGATCGTATGGTAGCTCTATTTTCAACTTTTTGAGGAACCTCCATACTGTTTTCCAGAGTGGCTGCACCAGCTTGCATTCCCACCAACAGTGGAGGAGGGTTCCCCTTTCTCCACATCCCTGCCAATATCTGTCATTTCCTGACTTGTTAATTTTAGCCATTCTCACTTGTGTGACATGGTATCTCATTGAGGTTTTGATTTGGATTTCCCTGATGCTGAGCGATGTTGAGCACTTTTTCATGTGTCTGTGGGCCATTTGGATGTCTTCTTTGGAAAAATGTCTGTTTGTGTCTTCTGCCCATTTCTTGATTGGATTATTTGTTCTTTGGGTGTTGAGTTTAATAAGTTCTTTATAGATTTTGGATACTGGCCCTTTATCTGATATGTCATTTGCAAATATCTTCTCCCATTCTGTTGTTGTCTTTTGGTTTTGTTGACTGTTTCTTTTGCTGTGCAAAAGCTTTTTATCTTGATGAAGTCCCAATAGTTCATTTTTGCTCTTGCTTCCCTTGCCTTTGGCGATGTTTCTAGGAAGAAGTTGCTGTGGCTGAGGTCGAAGAGGTTGCTGCCTGTGTTCTCCTTTAGGATTTTGATGGACTCCTGTCTCCCATTTAGGTCTTTCAACCATTAGGAGTCTATTTTTGTGTGTGGTGTAAGGAAATGGTCCAGTTTCATTCTTCTGCATGTGGCTGTCCAATTTTCCCAACACCATTTGTTGAAGAGACTGTCTTTTTTCCATTGGACATTCTTTCCTGCTTCGTTGAAGATGAGTTGACCATAGAGTTGAGGGTCCATTTCTGGGCTCTCTATTCTGTTCCATTGATCTATGTGTCTGTTTTTGTGACAGTACGATACTGTCTTGATGATGACAGCTTTGTAATAGAGCTTGAAGTCCGGAATTGTGATGCCGCCAGCTTTGCTTTTCTTTTTCAACATTCCTCTGGCAATTCGGGGTCTTTTCTGGTTCCATACAAATTTTAGGAATATTTCTTCCATTTCTTTGAAAAAAGTGGATGGTATTTTGATGGGGATTGCATTGAATGTGTAGATTGCTCTAGGTAGCATTGACATCTTCACCATATTTGTTCTTCCAATCCATGAGCATGGAACGTTTTTCCATTTTTTTGTGTCTTCCTCAATTTCTGCCATGAGTATTTTATAGTTTTCTGAGTACAGATTCTTTGCCTCTTTGGTTAGATTTATTCCTAGGTATCTTACGGTTTTGGGTGCAATTGTAAATGGATCGACTCCTTAATTTCTCTTTCTTCTGTCTTGTTGTTGGTGTATAGGAATGCCACTGATTTCTGTGCATTGATTTTATATCCTGCCACTTGACTGAATTCCTGTATGAGTTCTAGCAGTTTTGGGGTGGAGTCTTTTGGGTTTTCCACATAAAGGATCATATCATCTGCAATTAGTGAGAGTTTGACTTCTTCTTTACCGATTCGGGTGCATTTTAGTACTTTCTGTTGTCTGACTGCTGTGGCTAGGACTTCTAATACTATGTTGAACAGCAGTGGTGATAGTGGAAATCCCTGCCATGTTCCTGACCTCAGAAGGAGGCTCTCAGTTTTTCCCCATTGAGAATGATATTCGCTGTGGGTTTTTCATAGATGGCTTTTATGATATTGAGGTATGTACCCTCTATGCCTATACTCTGAAGAGTTTTGATCAAGAAAGGATGCTGTACTTTGTCAAATGCTTTTTCTGCATCTATTGAGAGGATCATATGGTTCTTGTTCTTTCTTTTATTAATGTATTGTATCACATTGATTGATTTGTGGATGTTGAACCAACCTTGCAGCCCAGGGATAAATCCCACTTGGTCGTGGTGAATAATTCTTTTAATGTACCATTGGATCCTATTGGCTAGTATTTTGGTGAGAATTTTTGCATCCATGTTCATCAAGGATATTGGTCTGTAATTCTCCTTTTTGATGGGGTCTTTGGTTTTGGGATCAAGGTAATGGTGGCCTCATAAAACGAGTTTGGAAGTTTTCCTTCCATTTCTGTTTTTTGCAACAGTTTCAGAAGAATAGGTATTAATTCTTCTTTAAATGTTTGGTAGAATTCCCCTGGGAAGCCATTTGGCCCTGGGCTTTTGTTTGTTGGGAGATTTTTGATGACTGCTTCAATTTCCTTAGTGGTTATAGGTCTGTTCAGGTTTTCTATTTCTTCCTGGTTCAGTTTTGGTAGTTGATACATCTCTAGGAATGCAGCCATTTCTTTAAGATTATCTAATTTGCTGGCATATAGTTGCTCATAATATGTTCTTATAATTGTTTGTATTTCTTTGGTGTTGGTTGTGATCTCGCCTCTTTCATTGAGACTTCACTTGATGGGGAAATGGCAAGATCACATGGCATGGAGCACTGAGTGTTATACGCAAACAATGAATCATGGAACTCTACATCAAAAACTAATGATGTAATGATGGTGATTAAGATAACATAATAATAAAAAAGATCACATGGCAGAAGAGCACATTTGAAGGGAGATATTGTGGTGGCCATCTTTGGAAAATATAATCTGCCACACTCGTTTCATCTACTCCTATTCTAGCTGCCAATAGAACTCACCTGTATCAGTAAAGCTCCTGGGCTCCCGCTAGTTTAATTACTTTCTCCATTTACCTGCGAACACAGAATAATTCACAATTAATAAAATGCATAGAGGAAGTCAGAGGGTATTAGTGTCACAAATACATCATGTTTATTTCACAAATCGGACTTTTGCATTCTTATTCTTGGTGTGCAGTGCCTTGATCAATATGACATTCACAATGCTTTATTTATGTCTACCTTGACCATTAAAATCCTGTTGCCTTCCTCACCTCTGCTTTGACCCTTTTGTGTTTCAAATTGACTTACTCCTGATCCCTGATATCCACAGGAATCTGTGTATCCACATCAATGGTTCTTAACAGACTCTTAACACCTCTGCCTTCAATGTTCGGCTTCCAGGATTAGATGATATAATTTAGCACAGTGCCTGGCACATTCCAAGGATTATATATTCCAGGATTATACCTGACAACTGCTAGCCTAGGTTCTTTAGCTTCTGCCTTCAGGCAGAATATACCTCAGGATGGAGGTATATTTATGCCTATTATCTGAATGTGTCCTTTTGGTGAAAAAAAAAAAAGATTCCTTGCCACACAATCTTTGGTATCAGGGCCTTAAGACTTCCTACTGCTTCAATCTTTGATGCCTGCTATATTCTTAGGCTATTATTCTCTCCAGGTGTTTGGTATTCCTGTATTTCAATGACTCAGGAGATATATTTTCTCTAGTCTCAATATTTAGTGTGTTTCAGCAAGGATTCAGCAAAAGCTTCTGTTATTCATTTAACACATTGATGGAAATACTTTCAGGAATGGAGGTAGGGGAAATCCCAAGGACTTGAATAAGTGGTTTATTTTATTTATTTATTTTTTAAAAAGATTTTATTTATTTGACAGAGAGAGACACAGTGAGAGAGGGACTACAAGCAGGGGGAGTGGGAGAGGGAGAAGCAGGCTTCCCGCGGAGCGGGGAACCCGATGCAGGGCTCGATTCCAGGACCCTGAGATCATGACCTGAGCTGAAGGCAGATGCTTAAGGACTGAGCCACCCAGGTGCCCCTTGAATAAGTGTTTTAAAGGACTTAAAATAACGGATGCAAGTGGAACATAATTGGATAAATGGTCAGAATCTATAACCTGTACTGAGTCTTCATGGGTCTCCAACCTTAGTTAAAATCCATTGGTAATTGGAGACTAGATTTTTTTCCCCCCAGGAATTTTCCTTTGGGTAGTGTCATATTAAATTTCCTTCTACTTGCATCATCTAAAGTCTCTCTATTTTGTATAGCTAGAAATTATTGTATAGAATGTCTTTTCCAATTTGGGAAAACTGGAAATGTTCTGCTTTATTAGATAACAGTTTTCTTGATCTCCTTTCAACTTCTACATTAAATTTGAAAGTTTTTTATTGATCATCTATCATGTCTTAGTCCACTGTAGGAGTCTGTGAAAATGTGGGTGAGGGACATCATTAAGAAAAATAATCCGGGTGCCTGGGTGGCTCAGTTGGTTAAGCGACTGCCTTCGGCTCAGGTCATGATCCTGGAGTCCCAGGATCGAGTCCCGCATCGGGTTCCCTGCTCAGCGGGGAGTCTGCTTCTCCCTCTCCTGCTCCCCCCTCTTGTGCTCTGTCTCTAAAATAAATAAATAAAATCTTTAAAAAAAAAAAAAAGAAAAGAAAAGAAAAATAATCCTTGCCCTTGATGGCTTGTAGGGCAATAGAGCAGATAATATGTTTACCCAAATAGTCAGGATACAGGCACACTGTGTTGATATTTGTTATTGAGACATACAGTTTTTGTTAGGTATCATTTGAAATGTGCTTTGAGAAAGAGGCTGTAATTTGCCAGGGGCAACTGGGGAGTAAAAAGGGCATTCCAAGTGGAGTGAACAACTTGAATAAAAGTAGAGAGGCAGGTCCACACAGGTTCTTTTAGAAAAATGGTAACTAGATGAGTTTTGACAGGATAAAAGATATATTTAGGGAAATAATGGGCTGTAAGACTAGAAAGGTAGGTTTGAACCATTTGGGAATGGCTTTGAATGCCTTGAGAGTATCTATATTATTCTGTAGGCAGTAATGGCTACAGAACATTTTTGTGCTGTGTTAGGCCAGTTGTCCAATTAACTCAAATTGGGAAGAGTGTTCACAGTCCGTTTGTGTTGGGGAGTTTCAGGAGTTCCAAAGAGTAGTGACAGAATTGGCTTGACATGTAAGGTTTGGCCTTGGTGGCATTGAAGGAGGCTGGGAGCTTGAGCTAGTGGGAAAGGGTAGGAAGTGAGGAAGCTGAGGTGTAGGTGAACTAGTGTGGAAATAGAGCTGGCCTTGAGAGAAGGGTCCACAGCTGATTATCAGAGAAAAAAGGGAAGTGGTCAATGCATGTCTTGGTCTTAGAAAGCCTTATTGAGTTCTAGGAAACTTCAGGCAGCCGGAAGACTGGGTCAATTGGGAGCCACCACCTTGTTCCTGGTAGGTTTTTCCAACTTGAAATAGGACCCCAAGCAGAGGTGAAGATACAGAATCAGTCTCCAACTGGAGGTGGAGGGTTCTAGTAAGGATTAGTTCATTTGAAGGGTTCTAACTAATAGGGTAGATTTCAGGGACATAGAGCATGATGGTTAAGTGATGGGATTTTGCAGTCAGGTGACCTAGATTCAAATCTTAATTGAGCCCTTTTTAAGCTGTGTAACCATGGGCGTACTCCTTCACCTTCCTGAGCTTTGTTTCTCTTTCTGTTAATAGAGAAAGTGTCCATGTCATAGATTTATTGTGAGGATTAGATGATATAATTTAGCACAGTGCCTGGCACATTCCAAGCATTCAGTAAATGTTTAGTGTGCTGGCTTGTCTGCTGTCGAATCAGCATCAGTACCACCCCCTTGGAAGTTCTCTGCATGCTATAGAAGCTGAGAATTGCACCTCCCAGACTCTCCTTCTCTCTCTAGATCTTGGTTAGGGTGTTTCCAAGAGAGATGCTTGGGTAATATTTGGAAGATAAGAGAAGGAAGCCTTTGGAGGCAGTGCAGCTGGAAATGCAGACAGAGAAATTTTCAGAACTTTCCAGCAAGCCTTAAAGAATCAGCTATATCAGTGCTGCAGGCCAAGGTATCTGGTGGGGGCTTTCCTGGCCCTCTCTCCCCAGGCTCTTCCAACAGGTGTGTAAACTTCTAAATCCCTGTATTAAAATATACCTCTACAGAGTAGCTTCTATTTTTCATATTCAACCTTCACAGATGTAAGTAGCTATTATTGTTATTATTATTTTTGCAAGGCAAGGCTTTTACTCCAGAAAGGAAAAGTGGAGTGGAATCCAGAGTGGAAGCTCAGTCACAGGTCAGACGCTAGAGTGATGGGCCCAATTTTTGGTGGACAGGGAGGTCCTTAATGCTCCCCTCTGCCCAGGCGCCTCATGAACTGTAACCATACCTTAGGGTACTTGCTGAGTGGCTACAGCATGGGAAGGACTGCAGCATGGTTGTCCGGAGGCTGGGAGGCAAGAGAGGAAGTTTACTTAAGACAATGGGAAACATTTTTTTTTTAAAGATTTTATTTATTTATTTGAGAGAGAGAATGAGAGACAGAGAGCACGAGAGGGAAGAGGGTCAGAGGGAGAAGCAGACCCCCCGCCGAGCAGGGAGCCCAATGCGGGACTCGATCCTGGGACTGCAGGATCATGACCTGAGCCGAAGGCAGTCGCCTAACCAACTGAGCCACCCAGGCGCCCCAACAATGGGAAACATTTGAAGCAGAACCAGGCTATGGCAAAAGAGCAAGAACTGGAATGTAGGGGAAGGTGTCAAATCCTGGAGGAGCCTCCAACTAAGTGTCAACATTGGGGATAAAGAATCAGAGACATCATAACTGGAATAAGAAAACTGGAAGCTTTTGTGCTTAGGAAGGTAGGGCTAGAAAAATGGCCAACTATGACACTGGCATGCACGTGATGCTCCTTCTCATGGGGTGGTGGGCCTGTGGTGTGTATATGGAACAGCTAAACTCAAGGGACAAAGTGTGGAGTGGATTGGAAAGCCAGATTGTTTAGGGCAGTAAGATGAAACTTAGAGCCCACCTAATCATGTTTCTTGGACTGTTAATACCCTGGAAGCCTTGGTTAGAACTGACTAAGGGCTGGACAGGGCTCTAAGGGCACCTGGACCTGGGGGGGACAAATGAAGGCAAGGACCTGCACATGGCAGATCCAGGGCTCAGGCTCTGAGATGCCAGTTTGGTGTTCCTTCTGTGGCTCCACAGATGTTAGAACACACTTGAAAGGCAAAGAGTGATTTCTACTGAAGGAATATAAAATCAAACTTGAAATTATGTAGGATACTTGTCACTTTTTTATAGATGGTTGCACAAATTTATTGATTACATTTCTAAGAAAATAGTGTCTCATTTTGTGCTTCTCCTCAGCATTTTCTAGTTTAATGCTCAGAGAATCATGCATATACCTTTTTCACTAAACACAAAAGTCTGAATTTATTATAAAATGTCATTCATTTTTATTTTCAAGATGACACTTGCCCAGAAGTTCTAACAGTTTCTGTTGCTACTATTTGTGAACCTAAGAGTTCTGTTTTCTTTCAACTAACTGACTTTCGGTCAATTAGCTTTCTTGGGGAGTTCTCTGATAAAAATTATTGAAAAAATATTTTTACTAGAAAAAATTCAAATACATTTACAAGTACATAAAAAAAAGACCTGTATCAACAACTCAACTCCAGTATCTTCTACATGTACTTTAGTTCTTTTCTTTTAGGAAATAGGTATTGGGGCGCCTGGGTGGCTCATTTGGTTAAGCATCTGCCTTCGGCTCTGGTCATGATCCCAGGGTCCTGGGATTGAGCCCCGAGTCTGGCTCCTTGCTCAGTGGGGAGTCTGCTGTCCCTTTCCCTCTGCTTGCTGCTCCCCCTGTGTGTGCTCTCTCTTTCTCTCTCTCTCCAATTAAAAAAAAAAAGTTAAAAAAATCGGTGTTGTCCCTCCTTAATGCCATTACTCTCTCCCCAGTCTCCAGGGATATACACTTTGCTTAAGGTGGCCATTAGCTTTTATGCAGCTTTCATTAAAAAGATACCTATCTGTACGAAATACTACTATTTTGTCTGTTTTGAAACAGACAAATGTATGTTCCATGTATGTGTGTATGGAACAGTTGAACTGCAGGGACCAAGTGTGGGGTGGGTGGGAAATTACATACACACATGTGCACACATGCACACCCACACACACCTTTCTATCTCTTCTTGTGCATATGTATGAGAGTTTTAATGCATGTATCTAGGGAATTACTTTATAAGAGAAATCACATCTGCAGTTCTATTAGATGTTGCCAAATTACTTTTCAAGTCATTACACCAATTTTGTCTACTACCAGCAGTGTGTATGAGAATTCCTGTTTTTCTTCTTGCTCTCCAACACCTGGTATTTTCAGACTTGTTACTTTCTGCTAGTTCGATGGGTCTGAAATGGTCTCCTGTTGATGTTTTAATTTGAATTGCCTTCACTACTAGTGAGGCTGAGCATCCTTTCAAGTATGTGGTTCTCTGTAAATTGTCTGTTCATTTCCTTTGCTGCCAGGTGGTTTGTCTCTTAATGATTTAGAGGACTTCCTCTGATATTCTGGATATTGATCTTTTATTGGTTATATGGTATCTTCTCCCAGTTAGGACTCATGTTTTAACTTTTTAAAAAGATGCTTTTTAAAAAAATTTTTTATTATTATTTTTAATTAACATATAATGTATTATTTATTTCAAGGGTACAGGTCTGTGATTCATCAGTCTTACACAGTTCACAGCGCTCCCCATAGCACATACCCTCCCCAGTGTCCATCACCCAGCCACCCGATCCCTCCCACCGTCATCCACTCCAGCAACCCTCAGATGCTGTTTGAGACACAGGCACTTTAAGTTTTAACTTGGTGGAATTTTTAAATCCATTTTATCCTTAATGATCTGTACTCCGTCCAACATCGTAAAAGTATTTTCCTGTATTTACTTCTGAAAGTTTTAACTTTCAGATAGCTACTTTTTTTTTTTTTTTTAATTTGGGGGTGGGAGGAGAAACAGGGAGGGGGGGCAGAGGGAGACAGAGAGAAGTCTTAAGCAGACTCTGCTAAATGCAGAGCCCGAAGTGGGGCTTGATCTCAATACCCTGAGATCACGACCTGAGCTGAAACCAAGAGTCAGATGCTTAACTGACTGTGCCACCCAGACGCCCCTCAGATAGATAGTTGGAAGGTTATTATCCTAGAACATTTATTAATTAGCCCATTCTGGTTTATAGGGACATCTCTGTCATACACCAAGTTTCAGTATGGAGATATGTCTGTTTCTGAGTTTCCTTTTCTGTTTCATTCCTTTCTTTTTCCATTCCTGCATGAGTCCCACACCATTTTAATTACCAAAGCTTAATAATAAGTCTTTATATTAACTTATCATTTTGTAGCAGAGAAGTTATCTGTTCCTTGAAGATGAGGTAAATGCACCATATAGAATTATGGGGGATTTTGGATCCTCTTTTGGTAAAGATTTTAAAAAGTTAATTCAGTTTCTTTAATGGCTATTTATTTAGGCATTCCATTTTTTTCTTGAGCCAATTTTGATATTTTTATGCTCTTCTAGAAAATTATCTATTTTATCTAACTTAAAAGAAATTTATTGGCATATCCTTGTTTTTATTCTTATCAATTCTGGAAGATCTGAGTGGTTATCTCTGAGAATATTACGTCTCCACCGTATCCTTTATTCTATTTTTATGGCACTATTATTGGGTATTCGTTTGAGCCTCTCTCTGTCTCCATCTTTCTCTTGCTCCTTTTCTCTATCCACATAGATATAGGTATCTTTATTTTTTTTAAAGATTTTATTTATTTAGGGGCACCTGGGTGGCTCAGTTGGTTAAGCGACTGCCTTAGGCTCAGGTCATGATCCTGGAGTCCCTGGATCAAGTCCCGCATCGGGCTCCTGCTCGTCAGGGAGTCTGCTTCTCCCTCTGACCCTCCTCCCTCTCATGCTCTCTGTCTCTCATTCTCTCTCTTGCAAATAAATAAAAATCTTAAAAAAAAAAAAGATTTTTAAAATTTATTTATTTGTCTCAGAGAGAGAGAGAGAGAGAGAGAGAGAGGACAAGCAGAGGGAGGAGAGGAAGAAGCAGACTCCCCAGCTAAGCAGGGAGCCTGATGCAGGGCTCGATCCCAGGACCCTGGGATCATGACCTGAGCTGAAGGCAGATGCTTAACTGACTGAGCCACCCAGGCGTCCCAGATATAGGTATCTTTAAAACCCCTTTGTCATTCTATCCTGCATTCTGAGTTAATTCTTTAGACTGCCTTCCAATTTGCTATTTCCTTTTTCTCTTTGTGTCCAACAAGGGTGTTATCTTGTCTGTTCATTGTGTTTTAGTGTTTGTAAGTTCACTTTTACTGATTTCTATTTATCATCATCTGTTCTTATTTTATTACTAACTGCTTTGGATTTAGGATTTCTTGCTTATTTTTATGAGTGTTATTACTTTATCTCTTTGAGCATGCCAAACAATTTGTTGGTCATAAATCCATGTTCTGATTTATGGACTATCTTTCTTTGGTAAAGTTTTATTTATGTATTTTGGTCTTAAGGGTTTACAGGCTCATCATGTATTGAAGGCCATTTCTTGCTCTGTACTCCATGTTCCCTGGTTAGCAGTTTTGAGGTTACACCTACCTGCTTCCCACTTGACTATCCCCAGACCTCTGACTCAGGACCCTGTCCCATGTTGGTGGTTCCCAGCACTTGTCCCTCAGTGATGATAGGGTTACTGCAGAATCTGTCACTGAGTCATGGGTAGTTTGGCTCAGCATCTTGCTCCAAGTGGTATATGTATTCATCTGCCTCTTTAGGCATGAGGCTCATACAGGTAGCAGACATAGGCAGTGGTTAGCAGAATCTAGTCTCCCTCTTTTCAAGAGTGCAGGGTTCCAAGAGGATCCTGTTCGCCAACCTGTTCCCCAACAGGAGCCAAATTCCAAGACTCTTCTCCCTACTTATATATGCAGAGAACCTGATGTCCTGCTCATTATTGAATGTTTCTGTACATTTTGCTCCTTGGAGTTGCTTATCTCAGTTTTGCATTATTCACATTTTAAAATACTTTTAAAATGTTTTACTTATCATTGTTGTATGTTTGAAACCCACAAAGTCCTCAAAGCATAAGCATAAGGAGATGAGGAGAGCAAACTAATTTTAAAAACTAAAATCTTTTTAAAAATAGCTTAAGGTTAACTCATGCTTATTTTAATTAGCAGATTTTCAGCCTTTCTTTCTTGTTTGTCTTTCTGTGGTGATTAAGGTGTTGACTAGTGTTGTCCAATAGCTACTTACTCATTCTTATCTTTGTGTGTGAATTTCATTTGCCCACATATTGTAATTTTGTTTAATAGTTCAAACAAGTAATTTAGGCTCAAGAATTATTTAAGCATTATAGTTCTAGTTTTGAGGGAATTTTTGCTGTTTTTTTTTTTTTTTTAAAGATTTTATTTATTTGACAGAGAGAGACACAGCGAGAGAGGGAGCACAATCAGGGGGAGTGGGAGAGGGAGGGCTTCCCGCGGAGCAGGCAGCCCGATGCAGGGCTCGATCCCAGGATCCTGGGATCATGACCTGAGCTGAAGGCAGACGCTTAACGACTGAGCCACCCAGGCGCCCCATTTTCGCTGGTTTTATGAAGAAAAAAATTGTGAGGTTTCTTTTGTAAATTTAAGGTGGTTCTCAGTTCATTCTTAGAGCCACTGTTACTTGCATTATTTTCGTCTTAGATTGTATAATGGAAAATTGGAATATTCAGCTTACAGCCCACAAAACAACATATTAATGAGGATTAAATGAGGAAATGTATTATAACACTTTGTAAATTTTAAAGCCCTATGCAAGTGTGAGTTAATTATTATCAGTTTCATGCAAATTATTCTTTTTCCATTTATGCATAAAGACTGTTTTAATAGATTTTGTTCCGTAGTCGATTTATGCATGAAGGCTGTTTTAATAGATTTTGTTCTGTAGAACAAAAGTTCTGTTTCCAAGTCATAGAAAAGTGTATGAATTATCCTAGTTTGCATTTTAATACTATCATTAAAGCTTAATTGACAATTGCTAATGTCTTCCTAAGTAGGGAGTCAGTCAATCATAAACTCAAGACTGTGGGTACTCATAGTCCCCAAATTAATAGTCTTTAAATCGAAAAGTTGGATATTTCAGCAATTTTTGCTATAATAGAATTAAAATACGCTAGAACTGTGAGAATTTTGGAGGTTGAGAATTGATCAGTTAAATCAGTTTTGTTTTGATCAGGCCAATCACCAGTGGTTATTCCCATTAAAACCTAAGTTGCTAAAATATAGCCAAAGAAATTGTGACCTTGGTCTTAGCACTGTGGTTTTTTTTTTTTTTTAGGCTCGGCACAGCTCTGTGTGCCATATCTTATTTATCCATTTGTATGTTGATAGAAACTTGGGTTGTGTCTGCCTTTTGGCTATTGTGAATAATGCTGCACTGACCATTGTTGTACATATCTGTTTGAGTCTCTGCTTTCAATTTGGATATAGACCTAGAAGTGGCATTGCTGGATCATATGGTAATTCCATGCTTAACTCTTGAGGAGCTCCAAACTGATTTCCACAATGGTTGTACTGTTTTACATTCACACTAGCAATGTACAAGTGTTCTATTTCTTTACATCCTTGACAACACTGGTTATTTTCCTAATGGATGTGAAGTTGTATCTAATTGAGCTTTAATTCATTTTCCTAAAGACTAATGATGCTGAGCATCTCTTCATGAGCTTTTTGGCCATTTCTATATTTTCTTTGGAAAGATATCTATTCAAGTCCTTTGCCCAATTTTAAAATGGCCAATTACTTTTTAATTATTAATTTGATTTAGACTGTGTGTTAAGGTACCTTTATCTGTGGGATTATCTTGTTGACCAAATGATACATGCAGAAATAATGTTCTTGTATTAAATGTTTAATTTCTTACCTAAAATTTGAAAAAAATGTTATTTTTTGGTTCTGATCTAAGGCTTGATTATCAAATATGTTTCTGTCTTATTGATAATAGTTTTGAGACAATCAACTTAGACACCATCACTGTTTGGTACAATTGAATGTCCACTGATAATTGCATATTCCTTTTTCTTCTAGAATCATATCTTAAATATGGTAGAGAATGTTGCCAGTAAAAGAATTCTCTATGTAGACACAAAATCACCTGCTAATTTTTTGTTTTAGTTCTGGAATTTATACATTAATTTTGCTCTAAATGGAACATGCCTATGATAAAATTTCCATCTGGAATACAATAACAATAGCAACAAATAGAATCATTCCAGGTACTCATGAGAGCTTCAAAAGAGTATAAGACCTGGTCTCTGGTCTCATGGAGTTTAGAATTTTGGTTTGTGGTAGATTCTGTGATCAGAGACTATGTAAGAACTTCAGAAGATGATAATAGTGACAAGGAGAGTGGAAGCTTGTGTCTCAGGTCTACAGGACATATTGATCTTTAGGTTCTCTCCAGTATCTGAGGGATGTGCCTTGCAGAGGTAATTGGTGAATATCTGAGACTAAGAAAGATTGTTTATTATTTATTTATTTATTTAAAGACTAAAACTATATTCACAGGCAACATGATTCTACATGGAGAAGATTATTTTTTTTCCAATTAAATAATATTTTATTTACTTCTTTTCTTCCAAGTTTTTATTTAAATTTCAGGTAGTAAACATACAGTGTAATATTAGTTTCAGGTGTAGGATTTGGTGACACCCAGTGCTCATCACCAGTGCCCTCCTAATCCCCATCACCAATTTAACCCATCCCCCCACGCACCTCCCCTCCATCAACCCTCCATTCTCTATAGTTAAGAGTCTGTTTTATGGGTTGCCTCTCTCTTTATTTTACTTTCCCCCATGTTCATCTGTTTTGTTTCTTAAATTAAACATATGAGGGAAATCCTATAGTATTTGTCTTTCTCTGACTGACTTATTTCACTTAGTTTAATACTCTCTAGGTCCATTCACATAAGAAAGATTGTTTAAATCTAGAACAGACAGGACACTGTTTGGTCTGCTGGCAAGAGATTGTCTCCCTAGTATCCATGCCTATATACTCTTTAAAAGAATATTTGAGCCACCCCCAGTCAACAGTGCTGCATGATGCACTTTAAAATTTGTTAAGAGGGTAGATCTCAGCTTAAGTGTTATTCCCACAAAACAAAAAACAAGGGACACAAGAAAACTTTTGGAAATGATGGATATATCTATTACTGTGGTTGTGACATTGGTTTTGCAGGTGTATGCATATGTCTAAATTCATCAAATTGTATACAGTTAAATATGTACAATATTTTGCATATCAAACATAGCTCAACAAAGCCGCCTTTTTTTTTTTTTTTTTTTTTTTACAAAAAGACAATTTGAGCCAACAGGTAAAAGCCAAGATATATCACATGGAAGCATATGTTTTTGTTTTTTCTTGAAAAACCAGAAGATCTGGAAAAAAGAAAAAGAAAAACCAGAAGATCTGGACACACTAGCACCTTTATTTCTACACTCTTTATATCTGTGTTGTCTAATAAGACACACATGTGTATATTTTATATTTACATTTAAATTAATGAACATTAAACATCACTAAAAATTCAGCTTCTCATTCACACTAGCATATGTCAAGTACTCAATAGCCACAGGTGGCTATTTTGTTATCCTATTGGACAGTGCGGATATAGAATGTTTCCATCACTGTAGAAAGATCTCTTGCACGGCACTGGGTTAGATGGTGTATGCGTTCTCTAGTGTGCCACAGTCTTCGCTGATCCCCAGTTTCTTATATTCATCCAGTTCTCTCATTTATATTACCTGCTCTCCCTACCATTTGAATGTCTTACTTCTGATCTAAAGGGATTAGCCATGTAGGATGGTATAAGCAGATAGACTTACATTATTCTAACTGAAAAGTTAGCGGAAGTTCCTTGACACTTGTTGAAGCAACTACTATAGAGGCCTTCTCAGTTGTTACGACTTTGGATACCAGAGATCTTGTATTAGGTTCCGCTTGCTGCTGTAACAAACTATCATAAGCTGGGTGGGCTAAAACAACAAAAGTTTATTACCTTAAAGTCCTGTAGGTCAGAAGTCTGAAGTGCATCTCAATGGCTAAGATCAGGGTGATGGCTGAGCCACATTAATTCTGGAGGCTATAGGGTAGAATCCATTTCCTTGCCTTTTTTTAGGTTCTAGGGGCTGCGCACATTCATTGCTTGTGGTTTCCTTCCATTTTCAAAGCCAGCAATGGTCAGGTGAGTTTTTCTCACAATGCATCACTCTGACACTGACTCTCCTTCTACCTCCTTCTTCCACTTATAAGGACCTCGGTAATTAAATTGGACCCACTCACATAATCCAGAATAATCTCCCAATCTCAGAATCCTTAACTTAATCACATCTGCAAGGTCCCCTTTCCAGGTAAGACAACGTAGTCACAGGTTCTAAAGATTATGACATGGGCATCTTTAGAGGCTCATTATTTTGCCTACCACCAATTTCTTTGCCTTAATTGCTCTATCACAATTCCCACTTTTCCTAAACACTACCCCAGACTATACAATGAGTCTATTTAATGACTTGAACAATATTTAAAAAAAAGGGGGAAAGAAGTACAACTTATATCATATTCCTAATGCTATCACATTAAAAATGTGTTTTCATTGGAACTAGATGGATGGCATGTACATTACCACCATTTAGAAAGTTGAAGCATGGAGATGCTATGGTATTTTGGGGTTATTTCCCATCTTAGAGAAGAGCCAAACAAAACACTGTTGCTGTAAAATGTGGTGCTTGGGCCATTGCAACACACAAACTATGGAGACAGAGGCAGTGAGATAGGTAAATGGGAGTCAGAAGATGATGTTCAAGGTCGAGGTTTGTCAAATTATGTGGCTAGGTGTGCCTGGCAAGTCATTTATCTTCTTTTTGTCTCTCTGACAGGAGATAAGTAAAGGAGATAACCCTCAAATATGTGAGTGGGCTTTGTCCAATTGTGGAAGGCCTTAAAAAGAAAAACTGAGGTTTCTTGAAGAAGAAATTCTGTCTCAACCTTGCATCATCATGTCCCAAACTTCCTGAGCTTCCAGAATTCTGGCTTGCCTATGAATTTGAGACTTGCCAGTCTCCATGGCCATGTGAGCCAGTCCCTTAAAATAAATCTCTCTCTCTCTAAATCTGTTTCTTTTAATTTCTGTCTCTCTCCTATTGTTTCAGTTTCTCTGTAGAACCTTGCCTAATACAACTACCAAGAGGTCTGTAGGGAGAGTTGGGGACCAAGAAGTTTGGGGAAACTTTTGCTGAGGCTTGTGAAGGTCAGGACTCCTATAGTCAGATTTGAGTTTCTTTTGTGTAGCATGGCTTCTATGCTTTACATTTTAAGAAGGGGTTGAGGTTTGAGTCTCTAAAGTCCTGCTTCAGCAATACTCATGTTTCTTCTCAGAATGAAGTGAGAACCAAAATCATTTACTCCTACTCAGCCTGGACAATGAGAACAGAAGCCACCACTTAAGGTCTATACTAACACGACTTTGTTATTCAACTGTCTTAATTAGCATGGCTTTATGTTATTAGGAACCCCTTTACAGGCACATGACTTGATTGTTCATTATAAGAACATCCCCCAAATTTCATTAACTCTTCAGTGGAAAGCATCAATGGGTAGTTTGCACCCTAAGATCCTTTGGGTCCCTCACTACAAAATCCTCCCTTTGCTGTCTCCACCAATACTGGACTGTTGTCGCACAATCCAATCAAGTCCCCACAGTGAAAGATCCTCCTTAAACCAAACTTCCAATTCTCAGTAAATTCTGAATTCCTTTCCTGACCAGCCCCCCGCCCTGACATTGTCAGAGCTCTTGGAGAGGCTTTTCTTCCTTCTCATGGTGAGCAGTGAATTGGCCTTTATCTTATCAACAGGCTGTGCTGGTTTTATTAAGGTGGAGGGGCAACCTTCCACAGAGGGGAGGAGATGATGAACTGGCTACTACCAGACATAAATTACATCATTAGACTTTTTGTCTGCAGGCACGATCACTTTCTCATTCATCTTGCGTTCCTATTGTCTTATAAATTAGACATGGCCACCCCTTCATGAGTAATAGCTTTTGTCTCATACTCTATCCCCTTTGTTAACTACCCTCATGGGCAGAAAGGTTCAGAAGCATGTACAGCTCAGCCTGAAGAGGTGCATATGTTCTCTCCATTTCGGCTGCTGTTTGGTGGGTAGAAAAGCCCCAGTAGGGCTTCTTGGCCCCAATACTGTGTGAATAAATTGATCCAACTCAGAGTTTCATCCTCAGGTTCAAACTGTGCCTTCTAATTCAGCTTTGCCAGCAATAAAGCTGGCATTTTGACCCCTGCCTGACTCCTGTATCTGTTTTAATTGTTTTAGAATCCACAGAAGGAAGAGATGTGATTGGCAATTTTGTTATTTGTTCTCATAGTGGATCAAATCTGCCTGTAATACTTATCCCCTCTGACTGAGCCCACCTTGCACCACAGAATGGATGACACAGACAAGCTGTAAGTGTTAAAGACGTACAGATGTTAAGTCACTTCCAGCTGGAAGAACTTTGTGGAGAGATGATATTTGAGTTAATCCTCAATGGACAGTTCATTTGCATTGGCAGAAAAGCACAAGGAGGATTCAGAAATGAGTTGACTGGCAGTCAGGAGGGGCTGATGGGTATGAGGGTGAGTCCCTGGAGAATCCAGGAATGTTCAGCCCCAAGAAGTAAGGCTTTTGTTGTGCCATAGTGGGAGTTAAGGCAGGAAAAGTGGGTGAGAGCTAGATTTAGCTGGTGTTAGCATTTTAAGAGTGAAAGGCACAATTTTGAAAGGATAACATATTGACTAATGAAATTGGAAATAATTCCTCAAACCTGCAGCAAGGAGGTGATTTTAAACTAATTAGTTCTAGAATCCTGGATTATTTTGTTTTCTCTGGTTGCTCACTGAAGGTAGGGCACCCGCCCCCAAGTTTATAATTCTCTCAGAAGTACTTCCAGCTTTTCATCTAATGCCCACCCAGTGGTTTTCACACCCAGTGAAGCCTGTCTCCCACAGATATTTGAGAAGAGGTGAAAAATAATATAGTAATCATTGTGAAACCAAATACCAACCAAATACCAAATTCAGCATCTCATTGTGGTTCTGAGTCATGGTCACAAAATGAATCAGAAGGATAGAATTATAAAATACTATTAAGGTATTAACATTTCAACATTTCACAATTTAGCCAGAGTCTTTATTTTCTTAGCATGCCATCAACTTTTCTTATTTTCTACAAACCTTGCATAACAGATAACTATTTTTTAATCTTTTGAGATAAATCATTGATATGCTAAATTTACAGTTTGCTAGGGCAAATTTGCTTCAGGATCCCAAGTACTTTCTGATAGGCAAAAGACTGAGAATCTCATTAAAAGATAGTTTTCAAGAAGAGGTAAAATCTTAGTTCTCCTATAGATATAGAAATTAACATATGATCAAGATTTTATTTTACTCATATATGAGAGACCCAGGAAGATCTTAAGCCAACTCAAAGAAAAAGTAAAAAAAAAAGCACAAATTTGTATGAAATAAGAGAATTGAGATTGCAAATGGAGGTAATTTTTTTTTTTTAACTAAAGGGATGAAGTCAATAGAAACTTTACTGGAAGAAGCAGCATTTGCATGTCTAACTTATAAAGAGTTACCAAATAGCCCAAATAAATGAAAGGCCATAGTCTGATAACCCAAAATGATATGCTATGCACAGACAAAGTACAGTTTTCCATTGAAACACAAATTTCATTCTTTACTGCCAACTCTGCCTAGAGGGTCAGAGTTTTGGAACCTTTTGGGGGAGAATGTTGGTGCTCCTCTGACTGAGGGACTGGCATAGGGTAGTCAGGAAAATCCCTGAAATAAGTTATTATGAAGGTAGAAAGTGATAGGGCCATTGGGAAAGGTGGTTCTGGATCTGTGACATGGTGGGTTCCAGCCTAGCCTCCCGAGACAGACCTGTGCCCTGTGAAGTATCTGTTATGAGTGCTGGATACTTTTCATCCTCTACAGATGCACTCGTTCCTCTTCCCCAGGTTGGGATGCTGAACTGTCTGGATTACATCACTGGGCTCCCTTGCTCTCTTGTTTCTGATTGGGTTTGCCAATGGCACACCCCAGCAGGATACTGAAGGGTGAAGTTGGGTATGCTCCTCCCTAGAATTCCCTTCCTTTGGAGTTGTCATAGGCTGCTTCAATCCTTCAACCAAAGATCACAGCTCTTGCCCAGCACCATCTCCCAGAGTCCTCTCTGATTTATTGTATCCTCTCCTCCTGGCCCTTCAGGTGTAGGGGTAGTAACAGTTCTCCACTGTTACTTGATCTGGAGTATTATGCTATCCCTTAGATTTCTCTGTTATGATGCCCATACTTTTGAAAATCGTCTCCTTTAAACAATAGTTATATGTTTCAGAATATATGCTGGGACTTTGAAAAGTTGAATGAATAAACTTAAAGGTGTGAAACCGGAAGCACAGGGCAGTGTTGAGAAGGAGTAAGCATGACTGATTATTTCAACAACAATGGGGTAGGAGTGGGAGGGTGTTGGGGAAAGAACCTCTTGTCTTGCATCTAGAAGATCCACTGAGACCTGGCAGGAGTCTCAACCAATGACAGTGTCAGTGATGCGAACACAAGGTGTTGGCTTTCTTTGGATGTTCCAGGTGTCATATTCAACCATTGTTTTACAGTTTGGTAAATTTAAAGCCGTTTCTTTTTTTTTTTTTTTTTAAGATTTTATTTATTTATTTGACAGAGAGAGACAGCAAGAGAGGGAACATAAGCAGGGGGAATGAGAGAGAGAGAAGCAGGCTTCCCACCGAGCTGGGAGCCCGATGCGGGGCTTGATCCCAGGACCTTGGGATCATGACCTGAGGCGAAGGCAGATGCTTAACGACTGAGACACCCAGGAACCCCTAAAGCTGTTTCTAAAGCAACTTGCTTCTGATGGCAGGTTTCTCCAGTATCAAGATGGCACATCTAGAGTCCTAGCACCTCCAAAAAGGTGGTGAAAGACCTGAATTAATCGTTTAGTTATGTGTAAGCATTCTAGAGAGTTTTGAGGATCTTGATGGGAGATAGGTCCCTAGAAAAGAGGCTATCTTTTGTTTGTTTGTTTCTTTTCTTTTTTTTTGTAAATAGGTAAGATGAAGGCTTGAGCTATTTTACCAATATTGTATTGTCTGTGATTAACTATAATATGTCAGTTTAGGCTGGGATACATATGTACATGTAGATTAACTTTAATTTATACCCTAAGGTTAAATTAATATTTGAGGTTAATTAATATTTCAAGATACCCAGACTGGAAATCCAAACTTCAGAATAGGTGATAGCTATTTGAGTCTGCACAACAGAGTTCACTATTCAGTGTAAGGGATGAGAAATACTTTTTTATTGATTAAATGAATGGTTTTTAAGATATGTAGTTGACAAAGATGATTGTGTAGGTACCTTGTCAATGCATGAATGGGTCAAAATCTGGTGAATTTAGCCACTTAACTTCAGCATATTTCCCTAGACACAACAGCAAGCTCATGCCCACTTCCTACCTTCCCTTACATTGAATATGGAGGATTCTAGTTGATCCTACTGTAATAACATTGCATTGACTTCTGATTGAGATTTTCGTTCAAAATGATTGTTGGAATAAAAATCAAGGACAAAAAAAATGGGACTTCACTGAGCTTACAATGACAACTGTGCATTGGTCAGGATAGCTAGGAGATGCTGCAGAAACAAATTACACTTTGAATCTCAGTAGCTTAAAGCAACAGAGGTTTATTTCTTACTCATTATTCATGGCCACTGAGGGTTTGTTCTGCATGGCTGTCATTCTGAGAGCCTGTCTGACAGAACAGCCATAACCTGGAACATTGCTCACTGTCTTGGAAGAAGGAAGAAGTGAGCTCTCTTCTGGAAGGTCTTGTATTGGCAAATATGAAGCTATCTTGTGTCCAGAAGGCAAATAGTTGGAGATATTTGGGTAACAGTGCTATGAATACCACAGTTTGAATGACTTTGTTGGTGTTCCTACTTGTTAACAAATGTCTCTCTGAGTGGCAGAATTGAGCCTGAGACTTACTTTCTTTTTTTTAAAAATTTTTAAAATTTATTTTATTTTATTTTATTATGTTATGTTAATCACCATACATTACATCATTAGTTTTTGATGTAGTGTTCCATGATTCATTGTTTGCGTATAACACCCAGTGCTCCATGCAGAACATGCCCTCTTTAATATCCATCACCAGGCTAACCCATCCCCCCACCCCCCTCCCCTCTAGAACCCTCAGTTTGTTTCTCAGAGTCCATAGTCTCTCATGGTTCTTCTCCCCCTCCGATTTCCCCCCTTCGTTTTTCCCTTCCTGCTATCTTCTTCTTCTTCTTCTTCTTTTTTTAAACAAATAATGTATTATTTGTTTCAGAGGTACAGGTCTGTGATTCATCAGTCTTACACAATTCACAGCGCTCACCATAGCACATACCCTCCCCAATGAGACTTACTTTCATTGTAACCTATCACCTGGCAGAGAGGGTAGGGGAGAGGAAACAAAAAGTCTTCACCTATTTTTAATAAGTGGGAACTATTGGTTTTTATTCACAAAATATTGGGCAATTGTTGAATGGACAATTGGGAATAAGTCAGTTTGAATCAAGTGGAATACTAAAAGAAGACATGACTTCCTAATGAAGAAAAGGGGCATACTGGTTCTAGAATTTCAGCTCATGTTATGTGTAGCCTAAATGCTTGTCAATGATGATGGGCACTGGAACATAAGGATAACACTCTGAAGACAATCTAGTAGATTCCTCAGAATATTCTAGATTCTCTTTCCTTCTTTCCCTCTTCCTTCATTTTTTTTTTCTAGCATACTGTTTGCACTTAGTAAATATTTCAGCATCTTGATGATAATTCTATGGGACTTCATGGTACCAAAGACAAAGAGGGAAAATTTAACTTTCTCTCATTGAGGTATACGAGCAGGTGGGCTCTTTAAATGATCCCCTTGACTGTTAATGATTCTGAAGACCTATTTAAAAGTTCCTCTAGTTAGTCCCCAAAGCCATGGAGTATTCAGAGAAACTTCTAAATGAGAGTTAATTTCTAGCATGCAATATCCCCGCGTTCACTGCCAATTAACTGTAGCCTAGAGCTAAGCATATGATTCGGGGATGAAACTTATTGCAACACAACACACAAAAAGCAATTATAGTTTTTTTTTTCCTTATAACTAGTTAAGTGGTAGAGGAAAGAAAACTGTTACTTAGTAATTATCACACTCTACCCAACTTCCTCCATAATTTAATAGGCATAAAATCCTTTTAAACCTCAAATTATTCAACAATTTAGCTCATTTGTAACCTAGATAACTCACCTTACATTTTGCTAGGTAAACCAACCAACCAACTAGCTAAAATGTTGAAGTTAAAAGATATAACACCTAGAAAGAGCTTTTCTCAGAAATGTTTAAATTCCATATTTATTCTGAATATAAAATAATTACATTCAAACTCAAAAAAGTCAGCCTTACTTGTATCATGACTGAGTATATGGTCTTACCAATTGCAGCAATCCTTTGGCAAAAAGGAATAGACACCTATGTGTTTTCCTTGGTTAGAATTTAAAAAGAAAATTGCTTGAGAAATGGTTTGTACATTAACAACTTCTTCTTGACTCTCAGAAACAAAAGTATGCCCACTTACAAATTGAGTGACATCTGGGGTGCCTGGGTGGTGCCGTCGGTTAGGCATCCCACTCGGTGTCAGTTCCTGTGGTGGTCTCAGGGTTCTGAGATTGGGCCCCATATCCATCTCTGCACTCTTGGCAGAGTCTGCTTGGGATTCTCTCTCCCCTTCCCTCTGCCCATCCCTCTCCCTGGGCCCCTCCCTCTCCCTGTGCCCTTCCAGCTCATGCTCTCTCTCTCTCTCTCTAAAAGAAAGAAATAGGGGCACCTGGGTGGCTCAATCGGTTAAGCGTCTGCCTTCAGCCCAGGTCATGATCCCAGGGTCCTGGGATCGAGCCCAGCATTGGGCTTCCTTCTGGGTGGGGAGCCTGCTTCTCCCTCTCCCACTCCCCCTGCTTGTGTTCCCTCTCTTGCTGTCTCTCTCTCTCTGTCAAATAAATAAATTAAAATCTTAAAAAAAAAAATCTTTAAAAAAAAAACCCTGAAATTGGGTGACATCCAAAATATTGCTGATTTAAATGCAGTATTTCTGTTGTATTTTCACAAACTAAAGGAACAATTTCTTTTTCTTTTCTTTTCTTTTTTTTTTTTTTAAAGATTTTATTTATCTATTTGACACAGAGAGAGAGAGAGCACAAGTAGGTAGAGTGGCAGGCAGATGGAGAGGGAGAAGCAGGCTCTCGCTGAGCAGGGAGCCGGATGTGGGGCTCGATCCCAAGACCCCAGGATCATGACCTCAGCCGAAGGCAGCCGCTTAATGGACTGAACCACCCAGGCGCCCCTAAAGGAACAATTTCTTAACTCTACCAACAAAGCAAGTAACAAATTTATATTTGTGATTAAGTTGCCTACATTAAGAATACATTCGGTTTTCTCTTTTAAAATTCTGACCTTTAAAATAAATAGAAATGGGTGCCTGGGTGGCTAGTTGGTTAAGCCTCTGCCTTCGGCTCAGGTCATGATCCCAGAGTCCTGGGATGGAGCCCCGCATCGGGGGAAGTGCCCCTGCTCAGCGGGAAGCCTGCTACGCCCTCTCCCACTCCCCCTGCTTGCGCTCCCTCTCTTGCTGTATCTCTCTCTGGCAAATAAATAAATAAAAATCTTAAAAAAAAAAAAAAAAGAAATCCCAGGGGAGATATGAGAATGGAAATAGAGTAGTGATGAGTATATAGGGAGAGAGTGACTATGTTGAAAGGATTCAGGCCAACCTGGGGGTCTGGTTAGCTTTCTCAATTTGCAAACCATCCGGTCAAACTGCCACAAGCTAGGGAATCTTGTGCATTTGGACAAGTTTGTTTTTAGCTTTCCTTCAACATTTTCTTTGGTTTTCTTAGGAGCTTCAAGCTCCTGATATTTTTATAGGCTCTGTCATTCCTCCTTTTAATAAAACGCATGCATCCCTGGTTTTATTCTTTTATTCTGCAAAATGGCAATGATGCAAAGAGATTTTGTATAAACTGTTAGAAAACTGATGTGTTACTCTTTATGATGGCATAATGTCTCAAACTGGTGAAGATATTCTAGGCCCTACAAAGGCCTCAACAAGTCAGAGTCACTGACCCTCCTTTTTATGAGACTATAGATGTGAAACTCTAGCACTATGCCTGGCATATTGGGGGATGTTCAATACTGTTAACTAAAAAATATATATACATAAAAGTAAATACATCTGGTAAGATGGATCCTTCTATTTCTGTTTATATAGTATACAAATGGCTACCTGGACATAGAAAAAAAGTCATTTTATTTCCATTTCTAGAGATTATATATATTTTTTAAAAAGATTTTATTTATTTATTTGAGAGAGAGAGAATGAGAGAGAGAGAGCACATGAGAGGGGGGAGGGTCAGAGGACGAAGCAGACTCCCTGCCGAGCAGGGAGCCCGATGCGGGACTCGATCCTGGGGCTCCAGGATCATGACCTGAGCCGAAGACAGTCACTTAACCAACTGAGCCATCCGGGCGCCCCGATTATATACTTTTAAGTAATACCCATGATTAGGACCTCAGAAGAATATTGGAAGGCAGCTATGCTCACCACTATACCACCAACGCTAGCTCAGAAGAATATTGGAAAACATCTTGTTTACCAAAGGAAGTTATTAAGAATGCAGATTCCGGGGCTCTATCTCAAACCTATTGGATTAGACCCTCAGGCTAGCATGGCCCAAGAATCTGTATTCTACCATGATTCTCATGGATTCTAAAGTTTAAGACCCGAGATTGCTCAGTGACATGACACCTTTGCACAGTGGTTAAACTTGGTTTGGCTAACTAGGTTACCTTTAACAGTGGATACAATCATACGAAAAAATGTGGAGAGTCTGAACTTTTTCAGAGATCACAGAATGCTTTTACTAGTCTCTCTCTTTTTTGTACAGCATTTTGAAATTAATATTTATTTGACACTATAACCCAGAGGAAGAGTGCAGGGGCAGAGTTATATTCTGCATTTTCCACATGGGGAAACAGAGGTCAAATAAGCAATAACTAGTGAACACAGTTATAGAACCTATGCTTGCTGACTTTAAATGTAGTGCTCTTTTCTGCCATACCACTAATTTAAAGTGTTTTATTTTCTTTCTTTTTAAAATTTAGTTTTTATTTTTATTTTAGTCTCTTTTTAATTACTCCCATCTTTTTTTTCCCCAGAATCAAACTCTGATAATTACAGTTTAAATTACTTTTAAAGTACCCTCTGTTTTTCAGAGATTTCTAAAACAAGGAAAGTAACCGGTATAGAGAATAGGTCAAGGACAGTGAGGATTTGCACCTTTCAGTTTTTACTCCATTTCCTTGTTTCTTTCTTTTTTTTTTTTTAAAGATTTTATTTATTTATTTGACAGAGACAGAGATAGCGAGAGCAGGAACACAAGCAGCGGGAGTGGGAGAGGGAGAGCAGGCTTCCCGCCGAGGAGGGAACCCGATGTGGGACTCGATCCCAGGACCCTGGGATCATGACCTGAGCTGAAGGCAGACGCTTAACGACTGAGCCACCCAGGCACCCTCCTTGTCTCTTAAACACATCATTAAATACAGGAATAAGTAAACAAATGAGTATTTGTCATAATAAATACATATATATAAATATGTCCACAATGGTTGCCAAACATGTGTTGGGGTTCAGGAAATGCCACACCAAAATATGGCACCTTGGCATATTCAATATTTTAGGGGGAAGGAATTTAGGAAAACGGCAGAGCAGGACACTCTGACCTTCTGTCATCACCCCCTCCCCCAACTCTTTGCCTTGAAACAGGTCATAGAACCTTGATGTGAGAGGTACCTTCCCTATACTCGGAGAGAAGTAACTCCCTTATCTTTGAAGACAAAGGGATGCCTAGAAGAATCCTAAGGAACAGGCCATGCTAGGTTTCCCCCAGTGTACTACACTTACCTCATACTCCTTGATCTATCATATTCCTCCATGGCTGTCCACTCTTCATCAAACCTAACATGAAAATATTCTGGTTTAATGGTTTCTTCAGGTCTTCATTTCCTTATGGAGGCTCCCATGTCAAATTAAACTTATATTAAAAAAAAATGTATGCTCTTCTCCTGTTGATCTGTCTTTGTCAGACCTAGCCAGGAACCCTGAGAGGGTATAGGAAAATTCCCCTCTGCTGCCCCTAAGATGGATAAGAGGAAAACCCAAGTATGCAGGGCCCCAAGCTCCCACTCTTGCCTTAACCAAACCAAAAGCTCACTTTTATGTTTGCTACACTGGGGGTCCATAAAAAGTACTTTTGGAACAACAACAACAAAACACCAGATTCCAGTCTAATTTCAAGGTTGAAGTACATCTAGATTTTCTTAAGTGCTTAGAAGGATGAAAGAATCTGCCCCAAGCTAACAGCACGGAGGCTTCATTTCATTTCTTTTGTTTCAGGGTTGTATAATTCACATTGGAGTGGAGGGTGGAATTTCACTTGGTGTCACAAAGTCTATAGGGACAGAGGGCTTCTGTTGGGGGCACTTAGTCCCTGAGAAAACCAGACTTCTCCACTTAGAAAACCATTGAAATGACCTACTCTATGAATGTGTGTTCTTTGCCAAGTTATTCATTCTCTGCCACAGGTTGTTAATTTAAAAAAATGGGCTATTACTATTTACCCTTACCCTTTTCACAGTGGACTCTGTAATAGTAATTGATCATAATAACCTGACCATCAGTTCATATTCAAAAGATAGACACCGTGAGCACAAATGTGATGATTATATTTAGACTGTGATAGTAATGAAGTACCAAATCCCCTGTTTTTCAAAAACAAATTTAGAAAACTCAGCAAGATTTTCAAGTGACTGAGTTACATGTCCATATCTAAAGGCAACCTGGTCTGGATGCAGGTCCAGTGCATGGGATTCAACATGACTATAATCTCTTCAACTGCTTTCTCTTGTCCTGCAATCCATCTCAGCTACCTATTTCATGGGCATACCTTAACTGCTAATACCAACTATAACTGCAAGTCTTTATTATCTTAATTTCAAGCATCTCATACTCTTATCAATTCTTCAACCCCATCAGGACCTTTAATCCAAGAATGGTAACATATTTTCACTGTCCCTCAGCTCTATCATGGCTTCACTTTTTGTTTCTTCATTTAGATCCCACTCTCCTGCATGCGTTCTTGACACTTTTGTCTCTCTCTCCAGTTGTATGTTTGGCAAAACTCCAACTCTGATAAATCTCCTTTCTCTGCACTCAAGCAACTGAGAAAAATATAACTGTGATGACTAAGATCACTCTAAATATATAACCACATAGCTCTAATTGGCTTGGCACATCCATGCCATTGCCCCTTTCAACATTCTCATTTTCCCATATGACTATTTCATACCATATATTGTTGGAATTAGATTCAAGCTGCACATAACAGAAACCCACTGATGGATCTTCTCACATAAAACACAAAAAGGTAGTTCTTGGCTCCTTTGGCAGTCACACAAAGTCATGAGAGACCCAAGAAACTTCCTTCTTTCTGCTCTTCCATGCTTTGTAGTCAACTTCCATCCTCAAGGTGAGTAAGATAGATGGCTTCCAGAATGTCAATCATCACATCTAAGTTACAGGGAGTAGAAAGAAGGAAGGCGAGAAACAAATGAGGCACCTCTCAACAGAGGCACTTTCCTTTAAGGAGTCTTCCTGGTCATCCCGTATAACATTTCTGCATACTTCTCTCTTGCCAGAATTTAGTCAACTGGTCACACTTAACTGCAGGGGAGTTGGGAAAATATAGTCTTTCTTCCCTTTTGAGGAAGAGGGAGAAAATGGATATTAGGCAAATCATAATTGCCACATACCTTTTCTTCTCTCCTCAAATTTTAACCACTCCTCTCCCCACTGTCCTGCCTCTCAGTAAGACCTTGCTTATCTCCTGAGAAACTAGAAGCAATTGGAAGAGAATATTAACATACTTCTACCAGCAAATTAACCAACTCATCCCTGTTCAACTCCACTTACTTCTTTTTTTAAAGATTTTATTTATTTATTTGAGACAGAGAGAATGAGAGAGAGAGAGCACATGAGAGGGGGTAAGGTCAGAGGGAGAAGCAGGCTCCCTGCCGAGCAGGGAGCCCGATGCGGGACTCGATCCCGGGACTCCAGGATCATGACCTGAGCCGAAGGCAGTCGCTTAACGAACTGAGCCACCCAGGCGCCCCTCCACTTACTTCTTTAGCTATCATTCCATTTCCCTGTTCTCCCTGAGAGTAAACTTGTCTGTTGCCTTCTCTACTCCATTGCCTGCCATTCTCACTAGAATCTAGTGCAATAAGTTTTTGTCTTCTGAAACTGTGTGGTCAAGTTTACCAATGACCTCCATGTTGTCAAATCCAAATCCTCATTTTATGGACCTAGTCCTCATCTTATTAACATAGTTCCTCATTCTCTCCTCCTTGAAACTCTTTCATCTCTTGGCATTCAGTAGCATACCATAATCTTTTGGTTCTCCATCCACCTCCCTGGCTACCCAGTCCCCATTCTCTTTGCTGGATCCTTTTCATCTTTTTGACCTCAACATCTCCATTTGGATGTCTAAGAGAAACCTCAAATTTAACATGTCCCAAACTAAAACTCTTTATCTAACTCTCACCTTCCAGTCTTCCCTATCTCAGTTGGTAGCAACTCTATTATTACTATTTCTCAGGCCAAAAACTTTGAAGTCATCATTGCCTTTTCTCTTTGTTTTTTGTTCCACATCCTATCAGAAAATCCTGTTGGTTGCATGTCCAAAACATATCCATAGCCTGACCACTTCTCACCATGTGCTTCTACTGTAAGAGCCTAGTGCAAGTGCCATAATTTCTCACTGGACCAGTGTAATTAGACACTATGTTTTTGCCCTCTCCCTAGAATTTTCATCTCAACGTTGCAGCCAGAGTATAGCTTTAAAAATATGTTATACCCCACCGCTTCTCTGCTAAAAATGTTTAAATAAATTTCCAATCTAGAATGAAACCCAAACTTCTTAGCCTCTTAAGACAACCTACGAGGTCCTATGTGATCTGGCCCCTGCTACTCAATCTAACCTCATCTCCTATTTCTCTATACTTCCTTATGCTCCAGTCATACAAACCCACTTGCTATTTATTAAACATGCCAAGAACATTTCCAGCTCTGGACCTATGCACTTGGAGACATTAGATTACCCAAACCTGAGTCACATGACCACTCTTCAGCCTCTGCTACTGTTTGGAATATTTTTCCTCCAGTTATAGATCCTTTGATGTTACATATTTTATTCAGTTGTTTACTCAAATGTCACCACTTTGAGAGCTCATCCCTACCACCCTATTTAAATAGTACCTTCTTTCACTTTCTGTCACCTTCTCCTGCTTTGCTTTTTGCATGATCCATTGCATCATCTGACACAGTTGCTTGTTTGTTTGTTTCTTGTCCCACTTCCTCTATTAGAATGTAAATTTCAGTAGAGAGGGGAGATCTTACCTTTCTTTTTTCTTTTCTTTTCACCTGTATATTTCTTGCATCTAGAATAGTACCTGGCATACAGTAGATATTTAATAAATATATGTTAAATAATGATGTCTCTTGGAGACCAACTTGTGTATGTAGAGCTATGTTGGATACCTCCTGAATTCCTTGCTAGATCAGCTGCAGACCAGTTATGTTTGACAATTAATTAATTCCTTTAGGTCTGTTGTCCAAACCCTGCTCATGGCCTGGGTGAATTTTCTGGCCTCATCACTGTCAAGATTCAGGACAGGGATAAAGGAACAGATGTGAGAGCCAGACAATATGGCTCACAGCCACCCAATTGGAATCCCTTTGGAATTTCCATGCTCTCCTCACAATTTTTTGAGTACAGAAGAAAGGGATGCATTACAAATTGAGAATAGGGTAAAGTAGACTTGATGCCTCAGTCTTCATATTTATTCATTATTCTGTGGTTACAACTATCTGAACATTCTTTTCATTTGTGGGAATCCATCATGCTGTCCATCTTGTTGAATGTAGGGTGCTATATTACATTATGGAAGCCCCAAATTTCCAATATTCTCTGTACCTGGAGCAGAGGCTGAAGAGTGGTCATGTGACTCAGGCTTGGGTAATCTAATGTCTCCTTGTGATCTTAAATGTCTGTTGAACAGCACAAAGATAATGGCGCCAGTATTAATAAAGGCAGCATGAATATTGACATGGCCCATGGGTGGGGACAACGACATGTAGGGGTGGGTAGTTGCACTTTCTTACAGTGGTGTGACCTCCTGGTTATCCAACCTCTGCAGTTACCTTCGTTCCTTTCCATTTTATAGGCTTGGTCATCCAAAATTTTGCTGATTCTGTCATTTCTTCATGTCCTTCCAAGAAATTATCTTTAATTAAGACAACCAGATTCGGTTTCTGTTGCTTGAATTTAAGAACTCTTAACTGATGTGGAAGGCTAAAACAAAAACATAACAAAAAGAAAACTTTGTATGAAAACAAGATTTCTATCATATGAAAATTAATGTGCAAAGTATTAATGGGACTCTGTTGGTGTAGTATCTTTAATATCTTAATAGTAGTGATGGTTAATTTTATGTGTCAACTTGGCGAAGGCCACAGATCCAGATATTTGCTCAAAAATTATTTGAGATGTTTCTGTGAAGCATTTTTCAAGATAAGATTAATATTTAAGTCAGGAAACTTTGAGTAAAGCAGATTACCTTCCATAGTGTGAGTGGGTCCCATCCAAACAGTTGGAGGCCTTAAGAAAATGACTGGCTCTGATGAAGAGGATAATCTACTAGCAGACTGCCTTTGAACTTGAAGCGCAGTTTTTCCCTGGGTCTCCAGCCTGCCACTTACCTGTGCAGATTTTGAAATTGCCAGCCTCCACAATTGCATGAGCCAATTCCTTAAAATAAATCTCTCATTTTCTTTCTGTATATGCATCCTACTGGTTCTGTTTCTCTGAGGAACCCCGACTAACACAATAGTCAAACATGTAACACTGTGATAGGCACAGATCTCTATTCTGTGTGCTAAATAGCTCCCATAAAACTTACTCTGTGGTGCATTTAGGCACCCCAACCCCCTTGTTGGACTTAGGCGAAGATTCTCTGTGGAAGGACTGGATGGCTCTCCAGGGTCCTGTATCATGCAGCTGGGAGCAACAAGTCAGTGCAGTCTGCCTTATTTCTGTTATAATCTACCTTTGTAGATTTGCTGTGAATATCAAACGAATGAGATGATTCATGTAATGGTGCCAGATGAACCATAGAAAACGGCATAAGTGCAATTTAATAAGGGGTATGTGAGCGTTCAGGAGAAAAACTTTGAAAGCAAAGTTGGCACATCATGTCTCCATTCCACCAGCATGCCCCTCTGCCCAGTTTCCTCTGATTTCAAGTACTAAAAAGTGAAACCAAGGAGAAGGAAAGAAGGAATAGCAAATCTTATTAGCTCTTGGTTATACTATTGCAAAAGGGCCTCCCTTCTTGTAGTAGCTGGAGTGATCCTTCTAAAGCAAATTTTCTTGTATCAATTTCCCCCCCTGATAGATACGGAGACATGTCACCTAGATCCTCCATGATTCTCTGCAGCAGAGTGTGGTCAGTAGGCAGCGTTGGCTTTCAGCTCCTTTGGTTTCAGCCTCAGCTGCAGGGTTCCCCCACCTCCTCTACTCACCCGGATCACACCCTCCCCCTGGAGGTCTACACCCAGGCCAGAGTGATGGAGAGATGGTTATTTCTGTTGGAAGCTGGAGAGCCATGCTTGTTCCAGAGCTTCCTACTGGGTTGGCCAAGTTTAGCTTAACTTCGCTCTTTACCCATTTGTGCGTCATCTTTCTTCCTTCCTTTCACATGCATTGATCCTTCATAAACATCTTACAGCCCTTACAGTCTGTTTCAGTACCTGCTTCAGAGAACCCAACCTATAATACCATCTCTAATCCTTTAAATGGTTGCCCATTTGCCACCCTCAGAGCTTCTCAGCAAGAGTACATGGTGGTGTGCCAGTCCAAATAGTGCCTGGCACATAGTAGGGGTTCAATAAATACCTATTGGCTGTTGGCATACAAAACCCCAGGATGAGCAGGAGAAACCCAGCCCCCCTCCTCTGCCACTTCCTGGAGCATTAATTTCTCAATAGAAATTAAAACATTAAAAAATGTTAAACATGGATATCTTATACACCAGGATATAAATCAGCATGAATTTTAAAGTTGAAATATGTGAATTTCAAATGCTATCAGCCAAAGCTGGAGGTTGCTTTAATCTTCAGCTTTAAATGCTGGGGGAAATATGTTGATTCTGTTTTGCTAGGACATTTATTAATAATCTGAGAAGTTCTGGTCTTCTATATCGGACCTACGTAGTATAGCATAAAACTATCTCCATCATCTGCTACCACCATCTTTGCAGCTAGATCTCCTGTCCTCCTGGACTCCATGCTTCACTCTAGTTTGTACATATGCCTTAAGTCACACCTCGCCCCACCCCATCATCCTTACCCTGGTGGATACCTTCACTTACGAATAAGCACAAAATTCACCTCCCATGTGAACCTGAATCTCTTAGCAGAGGCTGAATTATTGCCTCCTTTGGTCTCTCATAACATCTAGTCTACACAGTTTCAATAGAACATATTTTACTTGCTATGTAGTCTTCATCTGTTTACATTTTCCACTGGTGGAAGGTGATCCCACCTCCCCTCCACCCCCAGAACAGAGACTGTATGTTTTTCATTTTCTTATCCCCAGTGTACCACAGAGTACCTGGCACAGAGTATGGGCTCATTATATTTGCATAAATGAATGCAAATAGAGATAAAGGTTGATCTATTATTGAAGTGTAGTAGCTAAAAAAATACTGGGTAGGGATTTTTTTGACTCTATTAATAGAGCTCTATATGTTTTCCCTTTGCAGGAAATTTGATTTCTTGGAAACTGTTAGAAATATGATTGCATAAAGTATAATTTCCAACTGGAATAGACGGTTTCAAGAAGAACATCCTATAATGACATGGAGAGTACACTATGGTGCCCCCATCGCTGTACCTTCTGGAGGGCAATTTCAGATCCCTGTTTTTGTAATGATTAGGAAATAATTTTTGTTTCACATTTTTGTTGTGAAAAATAATTGATGTTAGCAACAATACTAGAAGCTTCTTTATCCCAAAGGATCTGAGGTAGACCAGAGGATTCAAATCTGCCTTCTTCGAGTGATGCTTGAAGTTTTCATACGTATTGTGGGAAAACAACTGTTTCTTATTAGCTTAGCCTAAAATAAAAATCAGTTAGTCTTTTGAACATTTAATGAGTTATTTTCTTGGTTGCTTGGGTGGAACATTTCTCTGCAGTTGAGCAAATATATTAGAGGCATGTACAAATCTGTCAAACTTGGTGTGTTGACTTTACTCAGAATTTTGCTATTAATAATTTCTTGATAAGCGGTCCTTTAATACTCCTGGTTTTGTAGACTGAACCTTTCTGATATCAAAGGATGAAGAGAGAGACACAGTAAACCCTTCTATAAACACTGAAGGGAAGTTGGTAGGAGGCTCTTTGGCCCTGATGTGGTTTGCAAAATACATCAAAAGGGAGCAATAGGAAATAATAACTATAAGGAAGAAATGGAAAACTGTGGCATGGATATAGTTTTCTTTTGGTAGGAATCTTCCACCATCATACCATTTGACAGGAATAGTTGGGAATGTTAATAAGTAGATTTTGTTATTAAGAAGCACCAGGAATAATTTTATCTTTTAATTTTATGACAAGTAGGCAGACCTACAAACTATATCTGTTTTTTCTTTTTTTTTAAACAATTTTACTGTTCTTGGCAATAAACTCACATCCTATAGGTTAATTCATCTCTTCTATTTGCAGTGACTATATGTGTCACAGGGTCATATAATGACCAGATGATATGGTAGTATATGTGTCTATCTGCCAGTTAGGCAAGGCAAATGAAATTATGGTCATTTGTGTTAGCAAATACAAAATTTGCTGAGTAAGATTGGGATACAGACAGGATAAAGATGAAAATAAATATAATTTGAAGTCTTTTTAAATGCACAGTGACATTTCATAAAAAAATGTATTTCATAAAAAAATACACTTAGCTGCCTACTTTTTGATAAAGCAAAGGTCAGAGGAATGAAATGTGGGAGTGATTCTATTAACGTTTCTGGTAGAGCTTCCTCTATTCTTAAGACCTCAAGATTCTTTCCGATACATACACTAGTAATTGTATAGAGAGAGCAGAGAAAACAGCAATTTATTATGATGGCTGGATTAAGTACTCTGGCACGGCACAGAGAAAAACAAGCATCTCTGCAGATGGGAATGTGGCCACATAATGTTTTCAGCAACAGATTTCTATGGAGGATTTTTTGGCATGAGGGATGAACATTCGTATTGCTGGAATTGCCATATGAGTTATATTGGTGGCTATTTTCAGATCAGCTGGAACCTGTTAATTATTTCTTGGCCTCTTGGTTCTGATTTATGTACTGGATGGTAAGACAAATATAAGTTGTTGACAGCTGTCCTCTTATTATTATTAGGCCAGGTGTTCATGGTTGTGAAATAATTTGAAAATTAAAAATTTTGGGGCGCCTGGTGGCTCAGTCGGTTAAGTGTCTGACTCTCGATTTTGGCTCAGGTCATGATCTCAGGGTTGTGAGATGGAGCCATGTCAGGCTCTGTACCCGATGGGGAGTCTGCTTCTCTCCCTCTCTCTCTGCTTGCATGCTCCCCCCCCAAAAATAAATAAATATTTTTAAAAAAGAAAAATTTTGTCTAGGATTTCCAAGTCAGGGGTTTAGAGTGTATTGATTATTCAAATGAAGATGTTCTGATTAGATCAATTCTAACTGGAAAAGGCAGACTAGAACGCTCAGTAAGATGGAGTATTGTTAACTGTCAATTTTTCTGATCCTCAGAACTTTATGAGGAAAACGTGGTAATAATAAGGTCAGACTCATAGTATGTCTACAATGAGAACTAAATGCAACTATGCATGTGAAGGGCACTTTGTAAATTACAAGGTTCCAAATAGTGTGCGTAATTACTTCTATTTCAAAACCAGTCATGTTACTTCTAGTAGATGCTTAGGATGCAAGGTGCTGCATCGGCTTTGGCCTGGTTTTAGTGCCACTGAGGTGGATGGATCCAGGCAAGTTACCAGCATCCCGCATCAAGAGTACGAAGTGGCATCTTTTGACTTCGCTGCCTTAGAGGGCCTTTCTGAAGCCAGAGAAGGACAATCAGGCACATACAGACATGACTTGGAAGTGTGGGGAAGTTAATGCCCTATGGAGCAGTCCTGCCTCAGAGGCTGATGGGAGGCTGTGCCTAAACATCCTCAGCTTGTCCACTGGTGAGACAAGTCCCAAGTATGGCCCACATAGTTCCTTAGGGGATCCTCAGCAGGAGCGAGCTGTAGTTGTCCACAGAAGTAACCAGCACGCTAAAGTGCAATTTTATTGTCTTTTCTCACCCTCCTAGATTGCTTTTCCCACCCCCTCGCTTTTTTTTTTTTTTTTAAGATTTTATTTAGTTATTTGGCAGCAAGAGAGGGAACACAAGCAGGGGGAGTGGGAGAAGGAGAAGCAGGCTTCCCGATGAGCAGGGAGCCCAATATGGGGCTCTATCCCAGGACCCTGGGATCAGGACCCAAGCCAAAGGCAGACGCTTAACAACTGAGCCACCCAGGTGCTCCTACCCCCTCACTTCTGCTTTCAGGCACTGACTCCTATAAAACCATCCGCACTCCAGTGCTTTTTGCAAGCTTCGCTTTCTGGAGATATTACCCTCGGCTAACTTCCTCCAGACATTTTAGCATAGTGCTAATGAAAAAACAGACATCAAACTATGACACAAGGAGATATTTCAGTAAGCACCCTATGGAGAAAATTCCTGGCAGCGGGTTTCACTACCCCCCTGGAGGGATTAAGGGACTGCTGTGAAGCTAGTCAAGGTATTTAGGACTTCTAAAGTTCAGAGCTGTTGTTTACAGGGTTTTTCAATCCTTTAATTATAGAAAAAAAGTCCTGAATGTGGGGAGCAGGAACTCAGTGGTTTCTTTTTTGAGTCATTGGCTAATACTGGGTAAAGTACCGCCGTGATAAAGCACTGTGGAATGGGGTAAGGGAAGGATGAACAAATATCAAAGGAACAAGAGAGGAGGAAAAAGTAGGAAAGATGGATGATTGAGTCCCCACACTTTCCTTTGCCCTGTGTTTCAGGCTTCCTCATAAACCAGTGTTCATCTTGCAAGTGCTGGGAACTCTGTGTGTTGTTCAAGCTGTGCTCTCCGGCTCAGCACCTGGAACACAGCAGCTGCTCAGTAAGCAGTCTTCAAATGAATGAGTACATTAACTGAATTGTGTCCCCTTAGGTGTGTGATGGGAGAGAGAGCCCTGGACCAGAATGTAGCAGGACTGTTTCGAGCCCAGGATTTGTCATTAACCCAGGACATGGATTAATGTTGGCAGCTCAACCAATCACACTGATCTGGGTGCCCAGCACTCAAATGGAGGCCTTTTTTTTTTTTTTTAAAGATTCTATTTATTTATGAGAGAGAGAGAGTGCATGAGCTGAGGGAGGGGTAGAGGGACAAGTAGACTCCCTGCTGAGTGGGGCTCGATCCCAGGACCCTGAGATCATGCCCTGAGACAAAGTCAGACTTAACCAACTGAGCCACCCAGGCACCCCTCAAATGAAGGCCTTTAACTGGTCTCAGAGTTCAGGGGAACCATGGTAAGGGCCTGGGCTTTGAAGTCAGGCAGAAGTGGGTTTGAATCGGACACATGTAAGAAGTAAGAACTTGTGAGTTCATTTACTGTTGTACTCCCTAAAGTTTTGACTTTCTTCAAGGGATATAATGATACTTTCCTGTCTGGGTTGTTAGGATGCTAACATTGGACATTTATAAAGTTTCTGTTATATAGTAGTCAATTTTTATTATCCCCTGCTATCTTCTTCCATTAGTGTGTTTTGTAAATCTCCATTTACCTGACCAAATACCTAGGCTGAAGGAAATAGGAAGAGGGAAAACAGTGGACCAGATAATCCACAGCTTGGGAATAAACTCTTTAAATATCAAGGAACTATTTATATTTGTTGCTGTATATACAAATATTATAGATATGCCATCAGGAAATTGGCATGCATGTTAGTGATTCATTTTCCAGAAAGACTAGTAGTTTTGAACTTTGTTAAAACTCAAGTCATTTTATTTTTGGTCTTCCAGATTCCTGTTGCCTCTTTGTTGTTTTTCATTTTCTCTGTCTTTGGTGTTTATGGGGATTCTGCTTCCTTCTGTCAGGAGGCCTCCCTCTCATCCTCTTTTGCCCTGCTTTGAGCCTCCCTGGGAGTTCGTGGTACCTTGGCAAGTCCCCTGTGGTATGTTTGTTCTTGCACTGACCTTCTCTGCCACTTCCTCTGCTCTCCAGCCCCCTCCTTTAGAAGGAGACAAGCATTTATTTGTCCATCAAGTGTTTTATTTTTGTAGCTCCTGAATCTTCCAGTTCAGGGGATGCATTCCAGGCCAGAGGCTGCCTAAATTAGTTTTCAACAAACACTGTCCTCCAGACTCCTTCCTGGGTGTGAACTGAGAGACTGTGTGATGGGAGTGGCAGTGTGTGGCCGCAGAGGTGAGGAGCAAACTGGGGATTTGGGTGAACTGGAAGCCTGGCTCCACCTGGTTAACGTGCTTAGATTTGTGAAGACCCTTTGGTGTCACAAAGAGTTCTCCTCGGTCCAAATTAAACTCCCAGCAAAGAAACACTTTTTTCTGCGTAAAAGGAATCTGGTTCCTGTGGCAAAAATAGCAATCATTCTTCACCTCTCTTCCTTTTGCCACGGGAGACTTTGTATCTTTTCCGATAAAGAGGCAAAGTCCATTTCTTCAAATTGAACGTGGGCCAGGCTTGTGACTTCCTTTGGCAAATAGAATGTGTTGGGTGACTGTGTGTAAATTAAGAGCATGGACTCAAGAAACCTTATGTGCTTCCACTCTTTCTTTTGGAACACTGCCAGTCATTATGGGAATAGGCCTGGACAGCCAGGTGGAGGATGAAGTCCTATGTGGACTGCAATGGAGTCATCTCAGTTTCCCAGCCAAAGCTTCAGATGTGAAAGAGCTTAGCCAAGACCAGTCAAACCTAGCCCAGATCAACAGAACCATCTAGATGACTATAGACTCATGAGTCATAAAAAAGGGTTGCTCTAAACCACTAAATTTTGTGATGGTTTGTTATACACCAAATCTAACTGATCTGGGGTTTTATAAACCCACAAACACACATTATGTTAAATGGATTGTTTCGATTCTAGAGAAATAATGACAAGCAAGCATAATAATGATTAGCAGAGCAGAGATGAGAATAGAGGGCAAACATCCAATATGTTAGGACGTTTATTCCAATGTTGTCTTTTTACCTGATCCCATTGTTGGGTAAATCTTTGAGGATTCATGTTCTTTAATGGCTTTCATAGTAAAAAACTTGGAATGTCATCAATTACTGTTTCAGCTGAGGAGGTCTCAAACTCAAAACTTCCACTCTCCTTTTTTAGGACTTCTGTGTGTCCCTTGATACTGTGAAAGATGGGCACACAGGACACATCAGATGAGGACTGAACTAGTCATAAGGCACTGCTGTGGGATGGCCAAGGTCAAAGTGAAGTTTATTGGAGACAGTCTATGTTATATCTTATACATCACATTAAATGTGTGACTTTCATGAATTGTTTTTCAAAAAGTCATCTTTTGCTTCCAAACAACCAAAAGGCATGAGTAAAAGATGAAAATGCATAGTTTAGCTCTTATTCACTCAGCATTTAATCATGTGCTCATTGGCCACACATGACACCAAAAGGTCTTTAACACTAAAGTCTAAAAACAATTTAAACAAACTTGATGTCGTAATTTCTTTCCTGAAATTTCTTTTTTCACTTAGCAAATTATTTTCTCTCCACAGAAAATGAATGCCAAACCAAGGCTCCTTTTTCTTCATTAGGTAATAACATCCAGATTTTCTTGGCTTTATCCAAAAGAGGCAATTTCTCACTGTTAGCCAAACTCAAAATACTCAGAGTAAAATTTGGTAAACTCAAGCAGAAGTAGTTTCCAGATATTAGAAGACATTTCTGCATTTATCTGTTTTTCCTTCAGGAAATTTTAGTCCTGGTGTAAATTACTCTTTTAGAATTTAAGATGACCAGCTTTCTCACTTTTTAGTAGGACTGCAAAATATTCCTCACTTAAAAAAGATATTTGAGATTCAAGAGCAATAAAAGCTAGACAAAGAAAAACACTGTTGTGAATAATGTGCTTTCAAAAGGAAAATGTTCAAATTTTCAGAGTTGCATACTGTTTGGCTGGTCAGCTGTGCCAGGAAGAGTTTGGAACTTAGCCCATCAGATTCCTTGGCTTCACTGAGCAGAGTCTCGCTTGTACCAGTGTGGCAGTAAAATTTTTGCTATTTATTTAAGACACAAATCAACATAGAAGTGTACATTTTAGGCCTAGAGAATCAGAAGGAAAACGAGTTCTGACAAATTGGCAACACTAAAACGCTACTTAGAAGTCCATGTTAAAGACTCCTTCTGGATAGAGGCATAGAATCACATTGCCCAGTATTATATGTCAAGAGTCTGTGCCCAGATTGGGTAAAAGCAAGAGCTCCCCTCCTCCTCCCTCCTTGCTGAATGCCATCTCAGGTTGGCTTATTTCTGCCCAGTTGTGCTATGTATGCTAATCTAGATGGAGAAGGTGAAGTAAGGTAAGGTTTGCCTTTTGGAGGCTGTATGTGTGTATTTGTGTATTTGTGTCCAGAGACATATAACCGCTCTTCCATGCAGCTCTTCTTCTCCTCATGGAGGAGCTGTTGCTTCTAGATCCTGAGCAAGTAGCACAGAGCATGGAGTTCATCTTAAATGGCCACAGGGTCATTTGGTTACAGAGGATGGTTGTCTTCCATTCCCAAACTCGTCATTTCTGATTCTGTTTTCAGTTCCCAATCACTGGTTTCCAGGTCTGACTTTAATACGTCTTCTAAATCAGCCTCAAAGTCATTGGTTCTTAATTTGGACATCCAAGGAATGATTCAGGGGGCCTGTGAAACTCACGGAAGTATGCTCAGACATCAGTGTAAAGTGTGTAAGTGCATTTTTCTCAGGAGAAACTCCTGTTCTCTCATTAGATTCTCCCAGGGATGCACTTTTCTCCCTCAAGTTATACCATCATCACTTAAACTAGACATTGTGATTAAAGATTCTCCACTCACTATGACTCATGGCTCCTTCCCAGAGAAATTGGCATGAAGGAACTCACTGTCTAACGGCTTATAATTACCACCCATAACACAATTACCAAGAAAGTTCTAAGCAGAACCGTTCTAACAGTACTGATCCTAAGTAGTAGGGCTTTGTGGAGGATATCAGACTTTGAGTCTTTAACAATTCCAGTAAATTCTGAGTTATTGTTAGGAAAATACATTATAAATAGATTCTACACAACATTTAACTAAAACATATTTATATCAATTAGGAATATTTCTTGACTGTCTGTACCAACTACCTACTTAATAGAGGCTTAAATAATAAACCTATTTGATTCTCTCATAACATAAAGAGTGGAGGTAGATGTTCCCAGAGTTCTATCAGTGGCTTATCAATGTCAGAATTTGTTATGGATTGAATGCTTGTGTTTTCTCAAAATTCATAGGATGAAGCCCTGACCCCCAGTATGATGGTATTTGGTGATGGGACCTTTGGGAGGTAATTAGGATTAGATGCGGTCATGAGGGTGGGACCCTCATGATGGGATTAGGGCTCTTATAAGAAATGACACCAAAGAGCTTGCTCTCTCTGCTGGCATGTACACAAAGAAGAGGTCATGTGAGCACACAGCCGGAAGATGGCTGCCTTCAAGCCAAGAGAAGAGGCTTCAGAATGAAATCTACCTATGGGCATCTTGACATTGGGTTCCCCAGACTCTAGCAGAGAGATACATTTCTGTTAGGTCACCCAGTCGATGGTAGTTTGTTCTGGCAGCCTGAGCAGACTAACACAGAACTCTGTGGTTCTCTTGTCCTCATCACGGCTGCCACACCTCTAGGCATCCCATCCCATAAGTGATTTTAACTAAGGGCACAAAGCTGGGGAATAGCCAGAACAGTGAATGTGATTTCTCCTCATACCATTTTCTTATCAGAGAAGGAAAAAACAAATCTTTCCAGAAAACTTTTCATTCTGTTTGAAAGGCCAGAACTGGGTTACATGGCTCTTCCTAGAAGTAGGGAGTGTGGTGAAGTGAGTACCGGTTTTTCACCTTTTGAAAAGGGAAGCGGGAGATGGTTATGTGGGTCAGGAATGGCTATTGGGCAGCAACAATTAGGTCTCTGATGTGGTGGCAAAGTTTAAAAAAATCAAGAGATTTCATGGAAAAATCTGAATTACATCATCTTTTGTAAAATGAGAAAATCAGAAATGCTGGAGATGCTTGCCTGGGAGTGATAAGCCAGCTCCCTGTGGCAGTTGCTCCATCAGGATGGGGCATGAGAACTGATTTTGCCACAGGCCTCATCATTCCCCATTTCCTTCCCATCACTGAGACTCCATTATTTGCCATTCCTCCTTGTGTTTGCCTTCTTGTTTTTACTATATGAGAAATCTTTCATTCGTTCATGTTATCTGGTTTACTCCTGTAGTCATTTCAGTTGATTTGTCTTTAACAGCTGGACTAAGGGAAAAAAGCATCCCAGAGGGATTTGATTTTGGGTCCTGGATCTGTATGTAAAATTTTGCTTGTAAAGAAGAAACATCTATTTTTTTAAACAGATCATTTAGTCTTAAGCCTTGTAGATCATGTGAAAGTAGTATATTTGACTTAAGATGTCAGCTTGTCATGTCCAGCAGGAGCAGGTAAAGAGGACAGAGAAATCAATTTGCATCTACCTAGACTAGAAGATGATCAGATTTGGAGTAAAAATAACACAGATTTTGAAACAAAATCCCAAACAAATTTCCTTTAAAAAAGAGTTAGCGAGCTTGTTCACATGAGAACAGTAAGGGGAAAACATCTCATATGGTGATTTCAGGAGGCCTGCAATGGATTCCCTTATGAAAACCCCATTAAAGGGGCGCCTGGGTGGCTCAGTCGTTAAGCGTCTACCTTCTGCTCAGGTCCTGATCCCAGGGTCCTGGGATCGAGCCCCGCATCGGGCTCCCTGCTCAGCGGGAAGCCTGTTTCTCCCTCTCCCTCTCCCCCTGCTTGTGATCCTGCTCTCACTGTGTCTCTCTGTCAAATAAATAAAATCTTTAAAAAAAAAAAGAAAACCCCATTAAAGAATTCAGAAAGCAGCACCATGAAGTTGGGCAGATTTTACTTGTACTATTCTTAGGATGTCTCCAACTGATTTTCATCTACTTCATTTCATATTGACTTCATGAACCCAGAGGATCAAAATTGTACCATTCAATACAGAATGACATGGCAGCACCATTACTTCCTAACTCTTTTTTTTTTTTTTTTTTTTTTAAAGATTTTATTTATTTATTTGAGAGAGAGAATGAGAGAGAGAGCATGAGAGGGGGAGGGTCAGAGGGAGAAGCAGACTCCCTGCCGAGCAGGGAGCCCGATGCGGGACTCGATCCCGGGACTCCAGGATCATGACCTGAGCCGAAGGCAGTCACTTAACCAACTGAGCCACCCAGGCGCCCCTACTTCCTAACTCTTGATAGTGAAAAATGTGCATAGGTTAAAAATTCACAAGTATTTATGGATCCAGCCACTAGGCGTGAGGGTCTCTGCTTCTATAAAATAGTTCATCTCCTCATAAGGTCCCAATAGTCTCCTAATTTATAGGCAACAAATCTTTTTTCATTTTTTGCTATTACATCACATTTTACTTAATACATTTGATTTTAAAATGCTTTTTGGGGCACCTGGGTGGCTCAGTCAGTTAAACGTCTGACTCTTGATTCCAGCTCAGTTTATGATCTCAGGGTCATGAGACTGAGCCCTGCATGGGGCTTCATGCTCAGTGTGGAGTCTGCTTAAGACTCTCTCTCCCTTTCCCTTTCCCCCTCCCTCCACTCTCTCTCTCTCTCAAATAAATAAATAATATTTTTTAAAATTTTATTTTATTATGTTATGTTAATCACCATACATTGCATCATTAGTTTTTGATGTAGTGTTCCATGATTTATTGTTTGCGTATAACACCCAGTGCTCCATTCAGTACGTGCCCTCTTTAATACCTATCACCAAGGTAACCCATCCCCCCACCCCCCTCCCCTCTAGAACCCTCAGTTTGTTTCTCAGAGTCCATAGTCTCTCATGGTTCTTCTCCCCCTCCAATTTCCCCCCCTTCATTTTTCCCTTCCTACTAGCTGCTGCTGCTGCTTCTTCTTTTTTTAATATATAATGTATTATTTGTTTCAGAGGTACAGGTCTGTGATTCAACAGTCTTACACAATTCACAGCACTCACCATAGCACATACCCTCCCCAGTGTCTATCACCCAGCCACCCCATCCCTTCCACTCCCCACCACTCCAGCAACCCTCAGTTTGTTTCCTGAGATTAAGAATTCCTCATATCAGTGAGGTCATATGATACATGTCTTTCTCTGAATGACTTATTTCGCTCAGCATAATACCCTCTGGTTCCATCCATGTCTTTGCAAATGACAAGATTTTTTGTTTGTTTGTTTGTTTTTATGGCTGCATAATATTCCATTGTATATATATACCACATCTTCTTTGTCCATTCATCTGTTGATGGACATCTTGGCTCTTTCCATAGTTTGGCTACTGTGGACATTGCTGCTATAAACATTGGGGTGCATGTACCTCTTTGGATCACTACATTTGTATCTTTTTTTTTTTTTTATTAAATATTTTATTTATTTATTTTGAGAGAGAGAGAATGAGAGAGAACACATGAGAAGGGATAGGGTCAGAGGGCAAAGCAGACTCCCCGCCGAGCAGGGAGCCCGATGTGGGACTCGATCCTGGGACTCCAGGACCATGACCTGAGCTGAAGGCAGTCGCTTAACCAACTGAGCCACCCAGGCACCCTACATTTGTATCTTTGGGGTAAATACCCAGTAGTGCAATTGCGGATTCATATGGTAGCTCTATTTTCAACTTTTTGAGGAACCTCCATACTGTTTTCCAGAGTGGCTGCAAATAAATAATCTTTAAAATAAAATAAAATAAAATAAAATAAAATAAAATAAAATAAAATAAAATAAAATGCTTCTTTAAACATAATTACTCAGGGAACATCTGAACAATGTATTTCAAAAATTACGATATAAACAAACCAGCACCCAGTGCAGTATAAAATTGCAAACCTTGGGGTGCTGACTAATTGAAAGAAGGCCATTTGGAGATTTCAGGCTTTGGGTTGGTCATTTTAAGTGTACAAGAGACTAATTAATAAATTTGATCCCCAACTTGCCTTTTTGGATTCTACGATTCTGATTTTCTTTAATGTTTCTGGAGGAAAGGTAAAAATATTTCCCAAAGTTGTTTAAAATGTCTGCCAACATATGCAAAAATCCACCTTTATGAGGGGAAGAGGAACAGGTTGGACTATTTGTGTCTTCCACGAACAGGAATTTCTGATGCTCTGCCATCTGAGGAAGTGCTGCCTATTTACTCAGTATCGGTGTTTTACATCCCAACTTGGAATGACAGAAGTTGCCATCTGAGCTATGTTGTTGTGTGGTGTATTTCATTTAAAAATTTATATGCACTAAATCTTATCTGCTCAACTCATAAGGTGTGACTCCAGCAAGCCACTCACCCTCTCATCCGTTATTGTCTGCTGATTCCTTTCACTCCAGAAAGGTTAATTTCCTTACTGTTTCAGGCATCCATGGGCTATATTCCCCCCTTTTCTCTTTCACTCCATTTCTTTCCTTTGCCCAGAAAGCCAGTTGTTTCACATGCAACTCCTATCCAAATCAAAACAAAATTTCAAGGTCCAACGAAGGCTTGACCTCTGCCAGGAAGCTTACCTCATCCTCAGCATCATTAATATCCCTTTGCACTGAGTTGCGACACTTTATAAAGCCTTTCCGAGAACATTATTGCTCTGTGGAAGGAGATGATATGCTCATCAAGGACAAGGACAGAACATTTTATTTCTTTCGTAGCCTCCACACTGCCCATCATAGCACTGAGCACAGACTGGGGTCTCAATAAGAGTTGGTGAATAATACTAACCTGACATCTTCAAGCAGAGTTGAGTGTTTCCTTTTTTCTTATCCTATGAAGACCTGTTCAGAGCTCTATTATAGTGGGCTATAAATACTTGCTTATAACGTGTCTTCCATACTCGACAGTAAATCCTTGGGGATTTGCAAGTATATTCTCTTCATCTTCAAATCTCCTTGTACCTTTCACATTGCTAAGCACACAATAGGCCCTTAATAAATATTTGTTGACTAAATATGTGTACTATATATTTTCAGGTTAGAAAAATGAGGATCATTAAAGACAGTTCAGTTAATAAAGTGACATCTGCAGGGTTAGATGCTGGTGATATAGACATGTATATGAGACTGACAATTCTGATCAGGAGTGGGGTTTGCTGTATTCAGAAAAAGAGAGAACTTGTCAGGATAAAGAACATATTTGGAAAAGTTGCCTTGTAAGAGTTTCTAGGCATGGCCTTTCAAGGTTGGGATTATTTTGCATGTTATGTTTCATTAGAGATAATGAAGAAATTTGACATTTATGGCTTGGCCTATACAATGCTTAGAAATAAAGCCATGATCATGATGGAGATATTACCAAATGCTTATCTTTCTGTAATTACAAGAGACAAGATGGAATTAGGGGGAGTTTGGGAGGAGGTTATATAGAGGAAAAAACCTGAGACTGTAAGAAAGAGCTGAGTAATAGAGAAAAGAGGATAAAAGAGAATGCATGGTCCCTCTGCCCTGTTATTTTATCTGCTAGGGTGATCTTAACCAAAGTAGATAAACCAAGAATGGTAGAGTCCACTAGCTGACCACCTATATCTATGGTCTCCCTACATAGTGACTGGAATTTGTGAGGATATAGTGAAGGGATTACATTTCCCAGACTTTGTAGTACATGTGTCCATGGGACAAAATGCATGTGATACATGCTACCTCTGGGCCAGGACTTTTAAGAAGATGTGTGTGCCTCCTCCACGCTCTCTTTTTCTTTCTTTCTTTCTTTCTTTTTTTTAAAGATTTTATTTATTTATTCATGAGAGACAGAGAGAGAGAGAGAGAAGCAGAGGGAGAAGCAGACTCCCAAGGAGCAGGGAGCCCGATGCGGGACTCGATCCCAGGACCCTGGGATCATGACCTGAGCCGAAGGCAGATGCTTAACCATCTGAGCCACCCAGGCACCCCACACTCTCTTTTTCTTTATGACAGCTGGATGTAGATGATTATGAGGCCACAGGTATTCTAGAACTACAAGATAGAAGGAGCCCGGTCCCTGAATCACTACATGGTGTCACAACTCAATCAGGAACACCTACCTTGGACTGTTTTGTGTCCATAAGACAGACTTCAATTTTGTTTGTACCAGTTAAATTTTTTGTATTTATTTGTTTTTTTTTAAAGATTTTATTTATTTATTTGAGAGAGAAATACAGAGATAGCAAGAGAGAGCACAAGCGAGGAAGAGAGGGAGAAGCAGGCTTCCCGCCGAGCAGGGAGCCCGATGCGGGGCTTGATCCCAGGACCCCGGGACCATGACCTGAGCTGAAGGCAGATGCCTAACTGACTGAGCCACCCAGGCACCCCTTTTTGGATCTATTTGTGAGGGCAGTTCAGTGCAATCTAATGCACCAGATGTTTCTGAATTAACACGATCTTGCCTATCTCTTCTCTTGGCATGTCACGAGAGAAAATCCTATGGCTGCTTTCTTGGGTTAGCTTGGGTAACTAGTGATTGGGCAGGCTACTGCCCTGTTACTCACACAAGCAAAGAAGAGTGAGACCTCTCAAGGGTCGTATAGATGGAATGAATGGAATAAAGCTTAATCAACAAAGACACTGCACCACTATTGTACAGCCTGAGGTATAATGCTATAATCTCTGTTTACAATAAGGTCATAGGGTAGATGAAGAGCTATGATATTCACAAATGCAAAGTAAATTAATAGACCACAAACACAAACCAAACGAGTGGGTGATATATGCGCCCATTTATGGAGTTCATAAATGTATTCCTAATCTAGGCTGCTGTCAATGGAAATAAATTATGTGGAAGTACGAACCTAAAGACAGTGTTGACTCCACAGAAACTTTCAGGAAGGCTTTGGACTTACATGGGTCATAGTATAGGGACAGAATATCATATTACCTAAATCTTAAGGGACCAGAAGTCCCCAGCTGATGAGGGCATTGAATTTATATCTCCTTATCAGTACTATACATCATTCTCATTCATCTTTAAATCCCTAGCACCTGGCCTGGAATGAACCATGTGGTAGCAACACAATATATTTGTTGAGTAGTTATTTTTACTCCTTACTTTCTAGTTGTGTTCTTAGTACCCTTAAAGCTATGTTTCAGAGAATTGGAGGATGCCAGAAGTTTCTTCAAAATGTGTGTTTTTTTTAAGATTATTTATTTATTTATTTATTTGAGAGAGAGAGAGAGAATGAGAAGGGGGAGGGGGAGGGGCAGAGGGAAAGGGAGAAGCAGGCTCCCCACTGTGTAGGAAGCCCCATGCGGTGCTCCATCCTAGGACCCTGGGATCATACCCTGAGCCAAAGACAGAGCTTAACTAACTGAGCCACCCATGCACCCCTCAAAGTGTTTTTTGAAGCATAGTAATGACTCCCAAATCCATTGCTCTAACCTGGATCTAACCGCCTACTGGATATCACCAACAGGATGTCCCAGGATCCCTCAGATACATCCCACACAGCAGGTTCATGGGGCCACTTTATAATAGCAAAGAAGGAGAGAGGTTCTCTTCTTCCAAGAAATTGTAACAGCTTTGAAAAAGGAAACAGTCCCAAACTGTCCTGGGATCCATGCTGTGCCTTGGGAGTTGGAATAATATAATTGGTTCACTTGGGTCATGTGAATTACTCTGGGGGATGGCAAGGCAAGCATCCTTGATGGACAGCTCCATTAGAAGCCACCATGAATTAGGGGAGATGCAGTTCCCCAAGGGAAGTAAAGTGGGGCAGAGAAAATAACAGACACTATCCATGGTAGGAACTCAATAAATGCTTGTTAAATTGAATTGTGTGAGAATCTTCACAACCAGAACTTGTTCTGAACTCTAAAAAGATAATTTTTTTGGCCTGGCTTTCAGTATGAACTTACTTTTTGTTGAGCCAGCTTGCTCATCCTTGAGAAAATTCTTGGTCTAGAAGCTGTCATGCCAAGTTTTAGCTCAGGCTATCTTAGGCAGATTTATAATCTCCTGAGATGCTAGCATTATAATGAAGATGCCGACAGCCCCGGAGTTTGCTGACAGGAAGGGCACAGCTGTGCTAAAGCTAGAAGAGGAATAGGAATACGGTACCTCATCCTTGTGGAGTTGTCATGAGTTTAGGTCAAAGAGGAACAAATCCTCGGTTAGTTCAGGGCTGGAAGAAAGGCCCTCCATCTGCGTCCCAAGTTGGTTTGAATTCAATTGACTGGATATTTCTCCAGCTGTTTTAAAACAAGCCTGGGGGCACCTGGGTGACTCAGTTGGTTAAGCAACTGCTTTCGGCTCAGGTCATGATCCTGGAGTCCCGGGATCGAGTCCCACATCGGGCTCCCTGCTCAGCGGGGGGTCTGCTTCTCCCTCTAACCCTCCTCCCTCTCATGCTCTCTGTCTCTCGTTCTCTCTCTCGCAAAAAAAACCCAAAAAAAACCCAAAAAACAAACAAACAAACAACTTAAAACAAGCCTGAAAGAGTTGAGAGATAGGTCATTATTAAAAAAAAAAAAATCACTTTTGGCTTCACATTTAAATCAGGGGTTAGCAAGCTAGAACTTGTGGGCCAAATGTGGCCCATTGTAGGTTTTTGTAAATAAAGGTTTATTAGAACACAGCTATGGGGTGCCTGGGTGGCTCAGTCGTTAAAGCATCTGCCTTCAGCTCAGGTTATGATCCCAGGGTCCTGGGATTGAGCCCCGCATCGGGCTCCCGGCTCAGCGGGAAGCCTGCTTCTTCCTCTCCCACACCCCCTGCTTGTGTTCCCTCTCTTGCTGTGTCTTTCTCTGTCAAATAAATAAATAAAATCTTAAAAAAAAAAAAGAACACAGCTATGACCATTCATTTACATATTATCTATGGCTGCTTTTACACTATGGCAGAGCTGAGTAGTTACATACAACAAAGATGATGTGGCTACAAAGCCTAAAAAGGGTGCTATCTGGTCCTTTATAAAAAAATGTTTGCCAACTCCTGATTTAAATGAATAATTCTTAAGATTTTTCATTGTTTATTTGGTTTCATGATATCATATATTACCTCCTTACCTTATGCATGTGTCTTTCTAATTATTTTTAGAACATGTAGTTACATATTAAAGAATAAAGTGAAGTAGACTTGTTTAGAAAATTCCATTATAGCCCTTGAGATAACTGGAGACACTCAGGGTTCCTAACATTGCAATGGCAACTTAAATTTTTTAGTAAGAGTGTTGGATGAATTTTAGCAAGGGTGGAAGAAACAAATAGTTCATCAGAGCTATCATCTTCTAGAGAATATTAGACCAAACACAAAAGTTGAAAGAATTGCAGTCAGATAGATTTGAATCAGATCACATTGTTGAGCTGCCTAAGAAAGTAGATTAAGGCTCTTTCTTACAGTTTTATTTTTCTTTGTTCATTTCACATGGGAATAATATGACACATAGAAATTCCACCAATGTTTGTGGAACTCCTATTATACATTGGACACCATGGTGGGCATTTTCACTTAACTTGTATGCCATTTAATTCTAGTTCCTGTAGCTGTTAGAATTAATGCATACACTTGAAGGAGCAGAGGCTCAGAGACATGAAATAATTTCCCCACCGCTACCTGGCTAGCAGGTGGTGGTATTAGAATTCTTCTCTCTGCTCTCTGGATTGTAAATAAATTCGCTTTTTATAATTCACAGTTGTGGAATAAGATTATCCTAAACTTCAGTTTACTTTTATTTATTTTTTTAAAGAATTTTTTTATTTATTCATTTGAGACAGAGAGATACATAAAGAGAGAGAGAGAGAGAGCAGGAGCAGTGGGGAGGGGCAGAGGAAAAGGGAGAAGCAGACTCCCCGCTGAGCAGGGAGCCCGATGCAGGGCTTGATCCCAGGACCTGGAGATCATGACCTGAGCCGAAGGCAGATGCTTAACCATCTGAGCCATCCAGGCACCCCTTCTGTTTACTTTAAAAGGATTTTCTATATGTGTAGAATAAAGTATATTAATCATTTGCTTACAGCTTATTTATTACAAAATGAGTCCATTAACACAACCATCCCTATGTCAAGAAAGTGAACATTGCCGTATCTCAAAAATCCTCTTTCCTCTCTTGCAGTCACTGTTTCCGACCTATTACCCAAGGATAAATACTATCCTGACTTGTAATATTGTAGACGAGTTTTTGCCTGTTTTTGAACTTCATATAACTGAAGTCATATATATGTATGATTTTGTATCTGGCTTCTTTCACTCATTATTCTGTTTGTAAGATTTACCTATGTTGTTATGAGTAAGGCATAAGTAGTTCTTTATCATTGTTGACAGTTTTCCATTGTATCAATATACATAATACATTCATCTAACCTACTCTTGTTGGATATTTGGGTCGTTTCCAGATTTTTGCTATTATGAATAGTACTGTTACGAACATTCTTGTTCATGCTTGAACAAAAATTTCTGCTGGAGGAATACTTAGGAGTGAAATTGTTGGGTTATAGGGATCACAAATTGCTGTGACAAGGGGTGCCTATTACTAGGTCACAGAGGGTATATATGTTCATCTTTCTAATAGTTTTCCAAAGTGATTGTATCAATTTATACCCCCACTAGCAGTGTATGAGAGTCCAGTTGCCAACACTTGATATTCTTTGTATATTTAATTTTGGTCATTCTTGTTGATGTATATAGGTATCTTACTGTGTTTTGAATTTTTATTTCCCTGCTGACTAGTGAAGTTGAGCATCTATTCACATGTTATGTGGGTGTGTTCAAATCACTTGCACATTTTTTTTCCCTTTGGGTTCTCTTTTTTTTCTTATTGATTTGAAGAATTTATTTATATATCCTACTTGTATGTCCCTTGGTAGCTTTAGGACATTTTTAAAGGGTCCTTTAGGGATTCCTTCTAGCATCCTACAACCTCAATTATTTAAAATTTAAAATAGCAAAAGAGCTTTATTAGTATAGTATCTAATCTCAAATCCATCGTAATAAGCTTTGCTATTATAGACAGGCAAGCTTAAGTGTTCAGAGGAGGAGAACAAAGGGAATTTTGCTTCTGTAACAGCATTTACATTTCAGTGATTCTGTTTACACATCATTAAATGTACACTCCAGCATGTGGTAGAACAAGAGAGACAATAATACTGTACTTAGAACTCATCCAGAAACCATGCTCCATGGCACTTTACAAATGATCAGCAATCAGCTCTGAGCTGGTAGACTCAGAAAGTAGGTAGACACTACCCTGATTTATAGCTATAAACCCACCATCTGAATGACTGAGGAATGGCTTACGGAGAAGTGTTCAAGTTTACTTCCTAACCTAACACCACAGTCTTTATTGTGGAATGCAGTGGCATAGTTCATTCCCAAATGAACTTCCCTTAACTGGCGAAGGATTTTAACATATAAGAAGAGCAATCAGTTCTTGACTTTGGAGATGAAGGGTTTTCCCCAAACTTCTCATCACTTGTGGCTTCACATTAAAATCATCTGAGGAATTTCTAAACAAGATTAATGCCCCATTGTGGCCACTGGAATCAGTTTTCTTTTTTTTCCAATTCTAATTGCAGCCAATGTTGAGAAGCACTGTTTCACCCTATCCAGTGTGGTAGCTTTGTGTGTTTTGGGAAAGAATTCAGAAAGAGAGCCTATAAGCTATTTGTTTCACCCCTTGGGTCCCCAAAGTATAGATGCTGGGTCTGAGCTTCCTACTTTTAGGAAAAGTCAGCTAAGGATCTTGCAACTTCTGGCTCTCCCTAGGTTCTTCCCCTTTTCTCCCAGCTTTTGGTCTTTTAAAATAGCATTGCTTCCGGGCACCTGGGTGGCTCAGTTGGTTAAGCGACTGCCTTCGGCTCAGGTCATGATCCCGGAGTCCTGGGATCGAGTTCCGCATCGGGCTCCCTGCTCAGCGGGGAGCCTGCTTCTCCCTCTGACCCTCTCCCCTCTCATGCTGTTTCTCTGTCTCTCTCTCTCTTTCTCTCAAATAAATAAATAAGTAAAATCTTTAAAAAAAAAATCATTGCTTCCTTTCCCTCATCCCTCCTTTATATCTCTTGTCCCAGGAACCTACCTTTTCTTATGTCTAGCCTGTTGTGAAAGTTTGGATCATTAGTCTACATCCATTTCTGCTCTGGAAAGGTCAAAGGGCTTTGGTTACTGGAGGTGGGTGGATTGGAGGTGTGTAGGGAAGATCAGGCCTTCAGCATGACTCACTCTGAGGACAGAGTACAAAAAAGACCTTTCACATGCCGAAATGAGCTTCCTGCCAATGCATCTTCTGTATATTATTTTTAAATTTTTTAGTTTAAGTTCAGTTTAGTTAACATATAGTGTTTTATCGGTTCAGCGGTAAAATTGAGTGATTCATCAGTTGCATGGAACACCCAGTGCTCATTACATCACATGCCTTCCTTAATGCCCATCACTCAATTGCCCCCCCATTCCTCCACCCCCCTCACCTTCAGCAACCCTCAGTTTGTTCCCTAGTTATGAGTCTCTTAATGCTTTGCTTCCCTCTGTTTTGATCTTATTTTATTTTTCCTTCCCTTCCCCTATGTTCATCTGTTTTGTTTCTTAAATTCCTTATATCAGTGAAATCATATACTTGTCTTTCTCTGATTGACTTATTTCACTTACATAATATCCTCTAGTTCCATTCACATCATTGCAAATGGCAAGATTTCATTCTTTTTGATGGCTGAGTAATATTCCATTATATATATATTCACACATTTTCTTTATCCATTCATCTGTCGATGGACATGTGGGCTCTTTCCCTAGTTTGGCTATTGTGACTATTACTGTTATAGACATTTGGTGCATGTGTTCCTTTGAATCACTGTGTTTGTATCCTTTGGATAAATCCCTAGTAGTGCAACTGCTTGGTCATAGTGTAGTTCTTTTTTAACTTTTTGAGGAACCTCCATACAGTTTTCCAGAGTGGCTGCATGAGTTTGCATTCCCACCAATAGTGTAAGAGGGTTCCCTTTTCTCTGCATTCTCACCAGCATCTCTTGTTTCCTGAGTTAATTTAGCCATTCTGACCTGTGTGAGGTGGTATCTCACTGTGGTTTTGATTTGTATTTCCCTGATGCTGAGCATTTTTTCATGTGTCTGTTGGCCATTTGTATGTCTTCTTTGGAGAAATGTCTGTTCATGTCTTCTGCCCATTTCTTGACAGAAATTTTTGTTTTTTTGGGTGTTGAGTTTGATAAGTTCTTTATAGATTTTGGAAACTAGCTCTTTATGTGATAAGTCATTTCCAAATATCTTCTCCAATTCCATAGGTTGCCTTTTAGTTTTGTTGATCGTTTCCTTTGTTGTACAAAAGCTTTTTATCCTAATGAGGTCCCAATAGGTCATTTTTGCTTTTGTTTCCCTTGCCTCTGGAGACCTGTCTAGCAAGTTGCTGTGGCCAAAGTCACAGAGGTTGCTGCCGGTGTTCTCCTCCAGGATTTTAATGGATTCCTGTCTCACATTGAGGTCTTTCATCCATTTTGAATGTATTTTTCTGTATGGTGTAAGAAAGTGGTCCAGTTTCCTTCTTCTGCATGTGGCTGTCCAATTTTCCCAACACCATTTGTTGAAGAGACTGTCTTTTTTCCATTGGATAGTCTTTCCTGCTTTGACAAAGATTAGTTGACCATAGAGTTGAGGGTCCATTTCTGGGTTCTCTGTCTGTTCTATTGATCTATGTGTCTATTTTTGTGCCAGCACCACACTATCTCGATGAATACAGCTTGTAATACAGAATGCTTTGGGTAGCATAGACATTTTAACAATATTCATTCTTCCAGTCCATGAGCATGGAATGTTTTTCCATTTCTTTGTGTCCTCCTCAATTTCTTTTATAAGTATTCTGTAGTTTTCAGAGTACAGATCTTTTACCTCTGGTTAGAGTTATTCCTAGGTATCATGGTTTTTGGTGCAATTTTCAATGGGATTGATTCCTTGATTTCTCTTTATGCTGCTTCATTGTTAGTGTATAGAAATGCAACAGACTTCTACGCATTGATTTTATATCCTGCGACTTTGCTGAATTCCTGTATCAGTTGTAGCAATTTTTGGGGGGAGTCTTCCAGGTTTTCTACATTCTTCTGTATATTATTATGATGAAGGAGGTTCTGGCCTTTCCTCCTACCAGAATATTATTATGTTATGCTAGTTTTGGTGTGTGCCTGGTTTCAGGAAAGGTTGGAGTGTGCAGGGTATGGGGACAACTATTCCTTGATCAAAAAAAAAAACAGTCTAATCTAAGAAAAGCAAACTAAAACAATAATGAGATATTACTCTTTTTCCTATATTAAGTTAACATTGGGTAATTTCCTATATTAAATTAACAAAATAGTGGGTTATCCCTCTTCTGAGAATACCCAATGTTGATTGCTACAATACATTATTGAAAAAAGAATTTGGCTATTTGTATCAGGGGTCATGTAATTATTCTTTTCATAATTTATCAGGGGAAATAATATAAAAATTCAGAAATGACTTCATTTATAAAGGTGTTCAGTGTGGCTTTACTTACTAATACTGAAAAATTGATAATAGCCTAAGAGCACAACATTAGGAGAATGATGAAGCAATTATGGAACATCCATTGGAAGGAATATTATGTTGTTTTAAAAAAAATGATGTTTACAAACTTCTGGTTTAAAATGGTAGCTGGCGAGAAGCCCTTAAAACACCCTTTCTCAATAAAATATCTATAATAACCTCTCCTGAAAGCCAAAATCAACAGATAAGTTAACACTAGAAGTTTTTATTCTCTTCTAATGAGAGAAAACCTGTTCAAGCTTGGCTTCATGATATAGAACCCACCTGGAAAAAAAAAGGCATCCTCCACTCCTGCTATCTGCTTTGACTCAGTGGGGTCTTACTAATCAGAGAAAAGAGCATACATCCCTCTCCTGCAGTGGACCTAGGTGCATGGTCCTCAGATCAGCAGCATCAGCATTACTTGGTAACCTGATAGAAATGCAAATTCATGAGCCTCATCTCAGATGCACTGAATCAGAAACTCAGGGTGGGGGATGCACCTAAAATTTCAGAGCCGTTGGTCTACTGACTTGGTGCTGATTTTTGAGGCAGCCAGATCACTCTTCCCCCTCCCCTTTCCCTCATCAACGTTATTTGAGAGCTCAGAGGCAGCCACTCTTAGAGACTAAGGGCAAAGAAGTTCACGTTATCCGGTAGGGGCCAATGGCAACCTGGGAGATAGGGTCTCCAGGAAGAAAGTGTGAAAGGTAGCAGAAAAGTAAAAGCATGTGGCAGTGCATTCTGTAAATGGTAACTTGTCTTCCTTGATTTGGAGAACCAGAGACCCAGAAAGATGATGGGAAAAGGAACATTATCTCCGTAGGACAGAGAGCACTGTTCCAGGTAAGAAGTAGCAAGAACCTAGCAACTGGACAGGCATTGGTGACTTTTCAGTGGTCAAAGAGCTGGGCCTAGCATGGGCAGTATTTTCTCAGCAAGGATGAAGAAAGAGCATGAACTGAACTCACATCCAACGTGGAGCTAATGGGAAAATTGCATAGAATAAGGGAAGAGAACAGACTCATGAAGTCTTTGAAGATGATCACAACTCTAAAACTAACCTACTGTAGATTTAGAATAAACTATCAAGAAACAGGCATTCTCAACAGGACGCAAGGAGGCGTGGACTCTATGGAATTGTAGCCCCAAATTATAAAGAGATAAAAGGCTCTGATGAAAAGACAAGAGGGCAAAATGAAAAGGGAGAAGAATAATATTAAGAAGGATTACAAGTACATTAAAAATTAAATAGTGGGACTAAAGTTACCTTGGAGGCAAAAAAGTGATGATTTAGCATTATAGAAAAATCAATGAAGACACACTCTCCCAGAATGTAGAAATGAAAGATAAATTTGACAATAATAATAAGAAAGAAGATAATATAAGCAGAAAACAGAAGAAAGATTCAACAAATGGATAATTTGTGTTCACAAGAGGAATATAAGAACAACAACAACAATGTAATTGTAATAAATGAGCTAAGGAGGCTGGTTTAGGCGTATGAAAGATTCCATTATGATCCTGGACAAATAGGTGAAAAGAGATCCATATTCAAATTTATCCAGATAATAAATATTGAATTGAAAGACAAGGAAAAACAGTCTTGTGAGCAACCAGCCAGGGTGGAGAGAGATCTACAAGGGTATGCAAATCAAATGGCCCTAGAAGAGGAGTTGCCATGTGACTGCAGGAAGGATGAAGCTTGGAGCTCATGAATGAGGATGCTGCGCAAAGGTGATTGTGGTGTTGCTGGAATTAGCTCAATGAGACACATCTAAAAAATAATTACTGGACATCTTCTTATGTAACCAAATACTTGTGTTAAATTTGTTTTTTGAAAAGCTGCGTAGTGCAAAAACAACCTTTTAGTCTAATAAACTTAATATTTTACATATCTATTTATTAATAAGGAATGCATTTAATTGCAAATTAATAAATAGTAATGTTGTAATAATATTGATTAGAACGTATTACTAGATTGTAGTAATAAAGATTGAGAAGTGGATGCAGAAGGAGCCCATGGAGGGTGGGTGGATAAAAGAGTACCTCCACGCCTTATAGAAGAAGAAATTAAAAAGAGACTCTTTCACCCTTGATTCTGAGAAGCTGAAGAATGTAGGTCCAAGGATGATTTTGGAAAAAGACCTAAGGTAACCATTAACAAAATTAAAAATAGGACATGTGCTTTTTCTATACTATAGAAAGAAAAATGGAGAAAACAAAAAAGAGAAATAAAGAAGATTTAAAAACTAAGCTGAAAACACATGAGCTAAATAAACTAAATGAATTAGTTAAACCGGTAAATAAAGTGCATTAAAATCTCCGTGAAATGTTTAAAAAACTTTGGGTCGGGGCACCTGGGTGGCTCAGTCGGTTAAGCGTCTGCCTTTGGCTCAGGTCATGATCTCAGGGTCCTGGGATCGAGCCCCGGGTTGGACTCCCTGCTCAGTGGAGAGCCTGCTTCTCCCTCTCCCTCTGCCGCTCCCCCTGCTTGTGCTCTCTCGCTCTCTCTCGCTCACTCTCGCTCTATCTCAAATAAATAAATAAAATCTTAAAAAAATAAAAAAGCTGGGTCACTAATATTACATTCCTTCCTGTTTCTGTCATTTGCTGACTTTTATTGTTCTGTAACTCCATTAAGCTTCCGTTATCCAATCTGCTAAATGGGGGGATAATACGACCTCTGTTGTTCAGAAGACTAAGTGAGTCTTTATGCAAACAAATAAATATTATTCACTGTCTGGCATCCTGATGAATTGGCATAGTCTCCAGGTTCAGAGCCTGGATTCTGATGTCTGATAAGACTTAATCCCAGCTCTGTTACTTAGGAATCTTACCAAACTGAGGCAAGTTTTTGACCTCGCCGAGCCTAGGTATACTCATCCTAAAATGGCGATAAAATAGTACTTATCACACCAGATTGTCATGAGGATTAAATGAAATGCTTGGGACAATGCCTGGGACAGAGCCAACGGTTAAATATACTGTAATTCTTATAGCAAACTAGCAGCTTTAAGTTTGAAATGGTAAAATGTATATTAGTAACACTATTATTATTAATAAAAGAGCAATAGTAACATCTGATTTTTAAAAATCAGTCTGATTTTTAAAAATCAGATTAAAAACCTAAGCATGCAACAATAGTAAGGGATTGTATAAATACATTTGGTAATTTCCTGTGATCACGTACTACATGGCCATTACTTGATTTTAAAAAATTAGTATGGAAAATTTTTATAATATATATCTGGAATATTTACATCCAAGGATTAATAGGAATTAACCCTTAGGAAATATAACATTTTGTTCTTCGTGTTTTTCTGTTAGTTTGCATCCTATAATAAACACATATTACTTTTAAATCAATCAAAACATGTATTTTAAAAAGTATGTTTCTGGAAAATACTTGATTACACTGGGAAAATCCTTTTTTTTAAAGATTTTATTTATTGATCTGAGAGAGAGAGAGAGCGTGTGCACACACGTGCACACAAGCTGGGGGAGGGGCAGAGGGAGAGGGAGAAGCAGACTCCCCACTGAGGAGGGAGCCCCACGTGAGGCTCCATCCCAGGACCCTGAGATCATGAACTGAGCCAAAAGGCAGCTACTTAACCGACTGAGCCAGCCACGTGTCCTGAAAAATTCTTAATATTATATCAAGAGAAAGCAGATGAAAAATTTTATGTGCAATATTTTATAAGCCATGTAAAAACGTACTTGGAAAAATACAATATTGTTAGCATTGTTGTTTCTGGGTGGTAGGATTATTATTTATTTTTTCTTCATATTTTGTGTTTATTTTTCCAATTTTTCTACAGTACTCAGAAATGCTAATATAATTGGAAAGAGAAAAATAAAAGTAGTAAGAATAAAGTAAGTTTTTTGTAAATAAGCCATTAGCTCAGATGTTGTCAAGTAGAGTTTAATGGAGCTGAAAGGAACCTTGGAGAGCAATGTTCTCAGTCTCTCCTTCCACTAGTGAGAAAGTGAGACCAAGAAACATTTAATGGTTTGCTAGAAGTCATAGAGTAAGTGACTCAAAACAAGGTGGAGAGCCCAGATCTGTCTGTTTGGCTTTTCTACTAAATTTTATGCCCCCTTCAGGTAGTGCAAATTTTGTGCAAAATTTACATAGTTTAACGTAAACAACTAATTCCAAGCAAGGCACCTGAGCTTCCTCATTTGTCCCCAGTTTCAGGAAATGTTTAATTTCAGTACAGAAATATCTTTTATCAGAGTAACAATTTATAGAGAACAGTGGCAAACATAGCAATATCTGCTCTTGAATGTGGCCACAGATACCCTATGTGTGTTGGTTTGAAGTTATCTATATGTTCCCCTCCTCCTCCATACAAGTTTACATTTTCTTTTTTCTTTAAAGATTATTTATTTGAGAGAAAGAGAGGAAGAAAGCGAGCATGGGGGGTGGGCAGAGGCAGAGGGAGAGGGAGAAGAAGACTCCCCATTGAGCAGGGAGCCCGAGGCGGGGCTTGATCCCAGGACCCCTGAGATCATGACCTGAGCCGAAAGCAGTTGCTTGACCAACTGAGCCATCAAGGTGCCTCCAAATTTACATTTTCCCCATGTTCTTCTGGACACCTTGATCCATGTGGATGGCTGGAAGTCAGCCCTGACAGCTTTTAGGATTTTAGCAGTAGATCCAACCCAAGTCCAGGTGGAGGTGTTTTATTGCCATTGTACCATGAAGATGCTCTCTGGCGACATGCAACATTTCCCAAGGGAAGTGTTCAGATGTACAGTGCTGAGCTGAGGTTTTCACCACCTGATCAAAATTTCCCTATTTGAGGCAATGTAATAAAATTTAGGATATATAGCAAGTCATTTATAACGCTAAGTTTATTCACTCTTTTGGTGTCAAAATGTTCATTGTTGAAATGCTGACAGGTGTGGTTGTGTATGTGTGTTTAATGTCTTTACTTAGAAAAACAAAAAATTGGCAATCTTACATTGATCTCTGAAAGTTCTTGAAGTTTTACTGGCCTATGAAATTTCAAAGTCTGGGATGTACTCTGATGTATTAGACATGAGAGTTTGAGCTTAGAAGAATTGGAGTTCAAATCCTGGGGCTGCCTCATACTTTAAGAACTTTTTAGATGTTTATGAGTCTTCCTTTCTTCAGCTGTGAGCTAGTGAAGGTAATATTTCTCTCTGGGAGATTAAATATTCTCATAAAACATCCAGAGAAATGGCTGGCACATAGTTTCCTCCAAACACACTTGCTACCACGTAAGGGCATAATAGAAGCTAGTCATGATTTGGACACTGATTGTATGAGATAACTTACAAATCAGTACATGTTGGTTCCATTTCCCTTTGTTCTTACTTGGCACATATAGTCATTTAAAAAATTTCATTAGATAGAGCTGAGCTGTCTTGAAGAAAATGATGGTTTTTGTCATTTCTATAGTTTTTCTCACTATAATCCTATATATTTTAAAAATTAGGTCTTAAAGCGTTCACTGTGGGTTTCTAGTAGTAATTTTCTAATAACTTATATTCTGAGAATGTGAGGTTTACTTCAAAAGGATTGTTGTTTAAGTTGTGATCATATTCTACTCTATTAGAGCTTGGCTTTCTGGCAACTGCTTCTGGAGCAAACAGAGGGGGATACATTGTCCTGATAGGCGAGCACAGGGTAGAAGTTGGCAACAGTGTCTACGTGTTTGTGGAATGATAAATAATATTAGAGATCACCTCACCCAGTTTTTCCATTTTATAGCATTACTCATGATGCCTTAACTTCCTTGTCTCTGACATTGCTCTTGTTCTCTCCTTCTATTCACTGCTTTGTCCAGCCTACATTAGCTTCTTCAGCGGTTCAGCAGCTGGGGTGCCTTGCTGTCTTGACTCCGTGCCATTCTCTCATCTTCTAGGTCTTTGAAATACCTAAGTCTTCACCAAACTTTCACATCTAAAAAAGAAACTCTAAAACTTCATTTACTCAAGAAGTCATCCCTGACAGACTGCACGTCAAGTTAGGACTTTTTTTTTTTTTTGTCCTATTATAAGAAAATTACACCTAAGCTCTTCAACTAGGAGCAAATTCTTCTTTATTTTACTACAGTTCAGAAACATCCATGTTTTCGGAGGTTGTTGCTGATGGTGGCATTATGGTTTTTAGTATGATTTATCCCTTATTTTTCCCTATTTATTTTTCTCATTGGGAAAAATTTATGTGGGAATCAGCATGTGCTTGTTTGCTATGTAAATACAACACAAAGATACACTTATTTTATAAGTCCCTTCTATGATGCTAGGAGAAGGTATCTCTTTAATGAATCGAGTATTTGTTCAGCAGGTGCTTGTATCTACTATCTGTAGGACAGCATGGTAGAAAGAGTTGAATTCGGCAGTGTCAACCAATAAGTAATACAGTATGGATGGATACTGTCCTCAAAAAGTCATAGTTAAAAGTAAAGGAGGTATTTTTAAAAAATTATTCATTAGGACACAAATCCCACATCGTTTGTAACACTAGCCAACTGATTGTAAGTGGTAGCCAGTTAATATAGAAGAAGTAGTTCCCAGCCAGTTAATATAGAAGAAACAGTTAATATAGAAGAAATATCTGGGAAGAGCCAGCTCTTAACATGCACTCAGTGTAGGTATAGTAGGTAGGGTCATGGGGTCAAAGAGTGCTGACCACTGGGAGACAGGTGTCCTTGGGAGAACATTGGAGGGTGGTCTTTGAAAAAAGAATGCAAGGAAAGGTTTAGGAATCAATCAATTTATTAAGCACCCAGTATGAATCAGGCATTCTGTTGCATATTGAGTATGTAAGACAAAAATTAAGTTCCTTCTCTTGGATACATAGGTGTTTATAGGTAGAAAGAGATATGTAAAGAAATAGTTGAAGAACTATGAAAACTTCTATAATTGATGTCTTTATTTATATCATATTCTTATATAAAAGCTGGATGCCATGTTCTGGGAAGGTTTGATTGAAAAGAATCTTTCCTGACATCCATCTGTTTTTCCCTCCTTCCCTCCCTTCCTCTCTCTCTCCTTCCTTCCTTCCTTCCTTCCTCCCTCCCTTCCTCCCTCCCTTCCTCCCTTCCTTCCTTCCTCTCTCTCCTTCCTCCCTCCCTCCCTCCCTTCCTTCCTTCCTTCCTTCCTTTCCTCCCCTTCCTCCCTTCCTCCCTCCCTCCCTCTCTCCCTCCCTCCTTACCTCCTGGCTTTTGGATTTCTTAAACCTGATACTTTGGGCTTATTTTTGGTTTTATTGTTTGATTTTTTTAATAAGCCTGATAAATCATGTATTTTCCACCGACATGAGCCTGAAACTATGTCCCTAGGTACAGCATGAAACTTAGCAGGTCCCGAGGTCCAATGGTATGCTCTGATGGAGCCAGTGGATGGAACCCAGAATGCCAGCAGGCATCACATACAATTCCATTCTCCGCTAGGTGGTCTAGTGCTTGCACATTGTAGGTGTTACTAATTCCAGATGCTCAAATTGAAGGAAAGGACTGTATTCTTTGATTCAAAGTAGGTGGGCAATTTGTTCAATCCCAGGGGCCTTTGGACTTTGAGATGTAGCCTGAGAGAGCCAGTTATTTGAAATCAAGGTGGTTGGCACAGACAGGCTAAGGGCCCAGCAGGAAGGGCAGAGAAGGAGCAGAAAGCCTTCCAAGAAGAAGCTGAAAATTGACCTAGTTATTTTGATGGCACGCTCTGTTGCATTTTCCTTTCAGGCCAAGTCCAGACTCCCTGACATGAAATTGAAGCACTCAATGCCAAGGACTTAAAGTTTGGGGATTTTTCAAGTTCGTTCTTTCTCTTTTTCTTTCTCTTTCTTCTTAGGATGATCCTGCTCTTTTAAGAAATATCTGTCTTTGAGCTGAAAATAGCAATGGTAATTAGGATTATTTGTGTCAAGTCAATGAGTCCAGAGAGGAGTGGACAAGCAGAGGGTGAGAGGCAAGGCCATCTGGCTTCTGTGCAATGCTCCCTTCAGGATCCGGAGAGCCTATGGGGACATATGGGAAAGAGCATGGGTAGAGTGTGGGGGCTGAAGAAATGGAGGCAGGTGTAGTTATTCTCTTGGGCTCTCTGCCAAAAACACACCCCTCCTCCCCGTTAGTGATGAGGACTGTTTTTTCCTAACTCTCTATTTCCTTTTTTCTTTGGGGTCCATGCTTGGGCTTGTAGGCCAAACTATAGTGCAGGATTTATCAGCAGTGGCACTATGGACATTTTGGATCAGATAATTCTTTATCAAGGGGGTGGGGGACTGTTCTGTGCACTCTAGATTGTTTAGCGGCATCTGGCCTCTGCCCACTAGATGAGTAGTCCCTGCTCTTTCTGCCTTCCCCCCTCTGATTTGTGACAACCAAAAATGTCTCCAGACATTAAAAAATTTCTCTGAGGGGGCAACATTACCCATTTTGAGAATCACTGCTAAAGAGCTGTGAAGCAATTCATCTTTTTCAGAGATACTGAACATGGAACATTACCCGGAGGAGTCTGGAGCACAAAACCCTTCACATTCTTCCATCAGATGACTCTTAATGTTATCTATATGCAGAAATCCTCAGAGTGCAGAAATGTTCTAAGGACTCTTTATTATTTAGTATTATTACTGAGGTCTCAAGAAATAGGCACACTTCATTTAGAGGGGACATTCCTAATAGTTTACTAATTCTGAGTAATTTACCATGTTATTATTTTGATTCTATAGAATCAAAAAGAAATCAAGGAAAATAAGACTGCAAAGTCGGGTTGGTGCTGGTTTATGAAGGATCTAGCTATTAGGCTAAGAGTTAAGACTTTATTCTGTAGACAATGGGAGACAAATCAAAGGATTTCTTAAATCCTTTTGCCGCCATTACTCTGCACCAACTTTTCACTTTGGCTAAATGAATTTTCTTAAAGATATGTGACTGAGCTCTGTCTATGTCTACTTTGTAGAGGTTTACCAACTTATTTGGTTCACTGCTCAAATGCCTTGATCCTTTTGCCTCAGTTACTGCTTTAAAGCCTTCTTCAGATGTAACAAAGAAGTTTAATTGAAAAGGATGATGCTTTTCGAGGCTAGAGGCAAGATGCCTGGAGAACAGTAGACAGGCGAGCTCTTCAGAGGTTACAAAATCAGAGCCAGATGAAGGAATATTCCCCACTCCAGAGTCTTGGCCCCTCACAGCATCTTCCTGGCTGGATTTCAGGCTTACAATGGACCAGAGGCTGCTGTGTGCTCCCATCCTTCCTCTCTGTAAACGAAAGGGTGTATTTCTGAATAAACTTATTTATTGCAGTTTGGTCATTCTTGTTTAATTTCTGTCTGTTAGATGTGTGGTAGCGCGGATGACTTGTCTTTTTACTGCCTGGGTCTCTGGATCAAGAAGAGGTGCCACATCTGGAAATCATGCATCAGCTAGAGACTCTGGACTTGGAGTTGATACCTTTCTTTCCTCTGTCCCTCCTTTTCTCCTCTTCTTCTCTCCTCCCCTCCCTTCCTACTTCTCTCCTTCCTTCCTTTCTTCCATTTACTTCCTCTTGATCCTCTTCCTTTGTCCTTCCTCTCTCCACCCATTCATTCTCCCTATTTCTTTGTACTTTCTTTCCTCTTACTTTTATTTATTTATCTCTAGTCTGTTATATGATTCTCATGATGATTCATCTAGCTCCTATTTAGTGTGTGCAACCATAACCAGAATTACTCTTCATTTAGTTTTAGTACTAATGAATTCTTGTTGACTTTTTTGGGGATCACACATACTTATTTTTCCTGAACTAGATTTTTAGACTTTCGTATTGTGTCTCAACCACTTTTCTGTGGCTTGAGATTTTGGGGGTTGGGATATGGGAAGAACCATTTATTGGAGAACTAGGCTTTGGTCTCCTGATAATTCTGTTATATATACATACCACCCCTTGGGGATGCATACACAGATCATTCTCCAAATTCAGCTTGCAGCTATTTCTGCTTTTGAATTTTGTGCCATTCAATTGTGGCCTTTTCTAATTGATTTCTGCTGATGAATTTTTTGAGGGAGGCTGGGTTCTATTGTTTGTTGTTCATCTTGTTCATATTAGAGATGGAGCCTAAGTGATTTAGATCATGTCATCATCTTTACTGAGAAATTCAAAGCCAGCTTTTAAAATGGCTTCATTTGTTATTTTAATTAAATATTTAAACTGAAGTGTAACATACATTTAGAAGCTCGTAAGTGTATAGCTCAATGAATTTTCACAACATGAACACATTTACCAGATCAAGAAGCAAGATGTTGGAGCACTCCCAAATTTCATGGCCTCTCTAGTCAGTACTCATTTTCAAGAGAACTGACTTATAACACCATTGATTTCTTTAGCCTATTTTGAACTTTATAGGAATGGAATCATACTGTATATATTTTTTTGTTTCTGAAGTTTTCCCACTCAACGTAAGTTCTGGAATTCATGCACGTTGTTGCGTGTGTGTGTTTATCGGTGAGAGATAAGATGATTAAAACTCCATCTAGTTCCTTAAAAAAATATCATTGACAATAAACATTTATTGAAAAAAATGCTGTTAGATATTGGCGATAGAAAAAAGGTATAAAATGATGGGTATCAACCTTGACTTCATCTTTGAATGGTCCAGGAAGCTTAAACAATTTGGAGGTTCAGCCCCCTGCCCCGAGCCCCTGAAGTCTGGTTTAGTTGGAGTGTGTCCTATGCATTTTGATTTTCACATCTTCACAGGTGAGTCTAATTTGCAGCAAAGTTTGAGAAACACTAGTATGAAACACCATTACTGTCCTTGGAGGCTTATAGTCTGAGGAGACAGGGTTTCATGTAAAAAGATAAGTAAAGTTCCACAGAACATCCAGTGTAGAGATGGACAGTATTAAATGTGAACCAGATACAGAAAGGCATGTGGTGGTTTCCCTCATTTTGATTTTTCTTTGTGCTAAAATTATAGCCTGTATTATATGATGTATTTCTTAATTACAACATTTCTGCCATATTTCTGTCACTATAAAACATACATGTTTTTCACAATTTAATGTTTTTGGAATTAAGACACATCTCACAATTATTATAGATATGAATACGCTTCTTCTTTTCTCTAAGAATTTGTTATCCAAGAAATTGATATGAGCTATAATTAGTGACATCTTAGAATGAAAGAAACACAACATAATTTGTTTTCACTTGCTGCTGTTGTATGGGATGTATTACTCTCATCTTCTTTATTAGAATATAAGGTCATTGAGGACAAGGGTCAAGTGTTTTGTTATTTTTATATTCCCCCAAACACCTAGTACAATGCTAACATTTGGGCTCAATAAATACTTGCATATGATTGGAAACCCTTTTCTACTTTTTACTACTCAATATATAGAGATTCATAAGACTGGGAAAGATCCATCATCTACTTGCAAGATTCTAGAGGGACAATTGTAGGGCTCTCCACAATATACCTTTTTTGTTGTTGTTGCCTAAATTAACCCATTTATTATAGGCTAGCAATGTTTCAAATGGTGGAGCTTTTACTGGTCTTTCAACTCCTTCAGTCTTCCGATGGCCAACTTTACCATGACTGCAGAAGTGGTGTTGTAGGTCCAGGAGCCACCAGCTATGGTTTTCATACAGGAATCACAATGCCAGATCCCCACAGCTCATCTTTTCATCTGGGTTTTGCCACAGAAGGAGCAAGTGTACTTGTCATGCAGGCTTATTTCAACCTTCTTCACCATTTTCCTGAGGGACGCACCATAATGGGTCCTGTATTTATCCACAATTCCAACCTTCTTGGTGCATTGAGCCATGTCACTGCGAACTAGGTCTGAGCCCAGTGAGCAGAATATGCAGTTTAATCCATTTTGGTGTTTAATACCTTGGAACGTGTGTGCAATTAAACTAAAATCATTTCACACTTACATTACAAGATGTTTCTTGTGTTCTGATGTTTTTCAGGGGGGAGCAGGAAGCATCTAGATTACGTTTTCCCATATAACTATCGTATATATTCCTGGAGCATATAAATATTGCTACTGCACAGCATGTCGGCCTGAAGGATTAGGATTTTTTTTTTAAATTTTTATTTATTTATTTATTTTTTTAGGATTAGGATTTTTATATATCCTCTTTATTTAGTATGCTTTATAGCTGGAACCCACTAAATCAAGTGCTGCTCTTTCCCTAAACACATTTCTTATGAGTACTACTGGCACAGAAATATATTAATAAATTTAATCAACAAAGCTCTCAGTATTCCACATTCAATCAGTGGTTGGTCCATGAAGCCGATAAATCCTCTTTCTCCATCCTGCGTGCCACCAAGTTGTTGCTTTCTGATTGTATTTGTTTACTTAGGATGGTTAAAGAAATGGGAAGTTCTTCCATTAAGTCTTCCTGAACTCTGACCTTGCTTTTTTTAACACTCACCCTGAATGGGTCCCACTTCCTTAGACTCTATGGGGCATTTCTCACCTGGTTATTGAGGCTTATGGGAGCCAGGCCTTGCTATATAGAACTAGCAGGATGCATGCTACACCCCCTTTTGGCATCATATAAGTGGGATGGGAGCCTTCTTTTCCTTTAGTGTTGTCATATTCTTTTCTTTTCCCCCCCTATATCATTCTATGTACTGGCCAGAGGTAATTTCTAGTTGCTCTCCCAGTCTCTCTCTTTTCTCCCAGGCATCCCCCACAGTCCAACTGCATAAATTATGGGACTCATAATTCATTCTGTTCTGTACCAGTGGTTCACAACCCAGAGTGCTTTTTAGGATTATCTATGGATCTTAAAAATGCAGGTAGTTAGGATCTACCCCAGGAGATTCTAAATCAAAACATTTGGGTATTTGGCTCAGGCATCTGTGGTTTTAAAGACATGTCATAGGTGATTCTTATATACAAGCCCCTTTGAAGGGCACTGTCTGAGACATCCTGAAAACGTATTCTTGGATTAAGCTTTATGTACTTTGTACGGATGGTCCCATGATTTTTCAACTTTACAACAATGTGAAAGCAATAGGCATTCAGTAGAAACCGTACTTTGAATTTTGAATTTTGATCTTTTCCTGGCCTGGCGAGATGCAGTTCATCCTCTCTCATGCTGCTGGGCAGTGGCAGCCACAGCGGCCGTTCAGCCCACAGTCATGAGGGAAAACAACCGAGACACCAACAACCACTCTGTACCCATGCGGCCATTTTGGTTTTCACTTGCAGTACAGTTTCCAGCCCATTACATGAGTCATTTGACACTTTATTGTCCAATAGACTTTGTGTTGGATGGTTTTGCCCAACTGTGGGCTAAGGTAAGTATTCTGAGTATGTTCGAGGCAGGTTAGGCTAAACTCTGATGTTCAGGAGGTCAGGTGTATTACGTATATTTTCAACTTGTGCTATTTTCAACTTATGAAGTGTTTATTGGGATGTAACCCCCTCGTAAGCTGAGGAACATCTGTACTTCATAGGCCTTTGACTTGACTTAAGGGCCAATGTTGTTCATTCCTTTGCTATATAATAAAAACTGTAAGTATTAGCCTTTGCTCAAGTTTTTACTTCCTAACACATGAATTTTATTTAGGATTTTCCTTTCCCAAGTTGCTTTCTTTCTGAACCAAGAACTGTTCATTTTCTGATGCGAGTTTAATCTGATCTGTGTACCATGAGATGATTAATTCCTACAAATACAAAGATTATAAGATAAAAGTAATATCCCCCCACTTAAATAACAGGCTACTTGTAAAAGGCAGTTGCCCGGGATGCTTGCTGTCACCCTCTCCCAGTTCCCTCTTCTCTCTTCTCACTCAGGCTATTTTTCTCGACCAATTCACAGTGCATTGTTTAAGGAATCTGAAATGCCATCCTTCGCAAAGTCTTCACTGACTGTAGCAGTGTTGGCTCCGCTTGTATCTCCCTGACATTCCCCTTTCCAGTTCCTGCAGATGGCATCCTACTGCAAGCACAGTCCTCTGCCTGAGGGCTTCTTCCCGCCCCTGTACAAGGTAGGCTGGAAATGCTGGGGAATTAACACCTCCCGCCTTCCTCAGCCAAAGATGGATGGGTGCTGAGTGAGACAATTTGGTATATTTCATGATGTCTCCCTGAGTTCTCAAGCAGGAAAGAGCATGTCAGTTGCCCTCAGTGGTCAGCTCTGGTAGCGCCTTTCCATTACTCATACTTCCTGATTTAGGTAGTGTACTTCCTGGGATTGCTGTTCAAATAAACTCCCTGCACTCAAAACTTTGTCTCTAGTTATATTTTTCAAGAAACCACTTAAGACACTGTTTTCTGTTCTCTGGCAATTCAATTGAGTAACTTGATTCTCTGTGGTTTCTTAGATGTGCATCTTGTTTTCCCAGTCTGATCATGATGACATTCAGAGCTGGAGCTGAGCTGGATGACTCCTAAGAGTCAATCTGCAGGCCTTTCCACATTGCTGACCCCATAGACTTATCTCTAAATGTGCAGTACGTGTGACATTGGGGCAAAAGTCCAGAGTGGGCGTATATCATTATTAAGCTCTTGATAAATGGATCCTGAAAAGAAAACCAGAACAGGAAATAAAATTCTTTAGGGATTCTTTTAAAAAAGTGGATTGAAGACTTCGAGGAGAAAGAATAGCCCTGGCACGTCTTACATCCTTCCTTCCATAGGAGCAGGGGGGAAGAAACAGGAAAGAGGAGAGTTTGGGAACAGAGGTGGAAGGCATTCTTCACCATGCATTTCAAAGTAATATGTAGTATATTTCATGAAGAAGGAGCTCATCTGAGTACAACAAAAAGGAAATGTTCTTGTAATTCTGGAGCAGGAATATGTGAGAAATTGCTCTGGGGTTTCAAAGGAAAGGAATTGTGCATTTATCCTAGTCTTGAGTGCAAGTCCCCAAATTACTTAGAAAACTGGGTAATTTTCAGCAAGTTACTGTATATGATATATTACAGAGATATCAATGAATGTGACCATTGTAGGAGGGCGACCTCAGGAAAGCATTCTAGTTTGCCTTATTCTACTAGTAAGAAGAAGAAAAATAGACATTGTTTAGAATAGGTTGACAGTTATACCTGGTTTGTCCGAAGACATTATGGTAAGGGTGGGCAACCTGGCTTAACGTGCCAATATCAGCATATTGAACAGAGTTTTATCAGCATGATGCCTTATTGCAATTGCTAATCATTTCTCCAGTATTTTGAAGATATACTCCTGATCATTTAAATTAATTTTGTATGTGGGTCTGAACAAATGCCACATCCTTCACAGCCCATCTTTAAGAAAGAGATTGACCTTGTATCACATGATTTTCTCCCTATTTTTCACAAGGCATATTTATATACAACAAAATCCACCATTTGTAAGTGTATAATTGAATGGGGTTTTTTTTAGTAAATTTATAGAATTACACAATCATCATTATAGTACAAATTTGGAACATTTCCATCACTCCAGGAAATTCTGTTAAGCTCATTTGCAGTCAATCTTTGTGACCACTCCTAGCTCTAGGCAACTACTAATCTGCTTCCTGTCTCTATAAATTTGTATTTTCTGAACATTTCTTAAAAATGGAATCATATATCTTTCTCTGACTTATTTCACTTAGCATTAAGACCCTTTAGATTCATCCATGCTGTTACAAATGGCAGGATATCATTCTTTTTTATGACTGTGTAATATAAAATTCCACATATGTATATATATATACATATGTGGAATTTTATATCTGTCTATCATTTATCTATCATCTATCTATCTATCTATCTATCTATCATCTATCTATCATCTTCTTTATCCATTCATCTATTGATAGACACTTAGGTTGTTTTCTTATCTTGGCTATTGTAAATAATGATCCAATGAACATGGGTATATATAACTTTTTGAATTAGCGTTTTTATTTTCTCTGGATAAATACCCAGTAGTGGAATTACTGAATCATATGACATTTCTATTTTTTAATTTTTCAAGGAAAGTCTATACTGTTTTCCACAATGGCTACACCAATTTACATTCCCACAAATGCACGAGGGTTTCTTCTTCTCCACATCCTCACCAATACTTTTTATTTCTTGTCTTTTTGATACTAGCTATTCTGACCAGTGTAAGGTGATATCTCATTGTGGTTTTGATTTGTATCTCTCTGATGATTAGTTATGTTGAGAATCTTTTCATGTGTGCTGGCCATCTGTATGTCTTCTTTAGCAAAATGTCTATTCAGTTCCTCTATCCATTTTTTAATTGGGTTATTTGCTTTTTTTGGTGTTGAGTTGTATAAGTTCTGTATATATTTTGGATACTGACTCATTTGATATATCATTTGTAAATATCTTCTCTCATACAATAGGTTGCCTTTTTCTTTTATGGACTAATTTCCTTCACTGTGCAAAAGTTTTCTATTTTGACATAATCCCAATAATTTATTTTTGCTTTTGTTGTCCTTGCCTTAGGAGACATATCTAGAAAAATGTTGCTATGGCTGATACCATATAATTTCATTTACATGTGATTCCAACAAACAAAACAAATGAATAAACAAGCAAACATAAAACAGAATCAGACCTATAAAAGCAGAGAACAAACTGATGATTGCCAGAGGGGAGAGGGATGGGCAAATGGGTGAAGGGGAGTGGGAGATACAGGCTTCCAGTTACGAAATGAATAAATTACAGAAATAAAAGGTACAGCACAGGGAATATAGTCAGTGGTATTGTAACACCGCTGTGTGGTGATAGATGGTAGCTACACTTGTGGTGAGTCTGTGGAGATGTTGAATCACTATGTTGTACACCTAAAACTAATGTTACATTGTGTGTTAACTATAGTCATGTATATAAAAAAAGGAATCATATACAATATGTAGTTTTTTGCATCTGGCTTCTTTCACTTAGCATATTGTTTCTGTTTTTTTTTTTTCTATTTTCTAGTTTATTAGAATTTGCCTTTATCTTTTTTAGCTTTAGTGAGGTATGATTGACAAAATTGTATATATTTAAGGTGCACATGTTTTGATATATGTATACATCGTGAAATGATTGCTACAGTTAAACTAATTAACACATCCATCACTTCACATAGTTAATAGTTGTGTATGTGTGTGTGGTGAGAACACTTGAGATCTATTCTCTTAGCAAATTTTAAGTATGTAATATATTATTAACTATATTCACTATATTTTCTTTATTCATTTATCTGTGGATGGACACTTAAAGTTTCCATATCTTGGCTACTGTGAATAATGCTGAAATAAACATGGGAGTACAGAAATCTCTTTGAGATAGTGATTTTATTTCCTTTGGATATATACACCAAAGTAGGATTGTTGGATCATGTGGTAGCTCTATTTTTAATTTCCTAAAGAACCTTCATATTGTTTTCCATAGTGGCTGTACCAATTTACATTCCTTCCAACATTACAGAAGGGTTCCCATTTTTCTGCATCCTAACCAATACATGTTATCTCTTGTCCTTTTTTTTTTTTTAAAGATTTTATTTATTTATTTGAGACAGAGAGCACGAGCAGGGGGAGGGAGAAGCAGAGGGAGAAGCAGACTCCCCGCTGAGCAGGGAGCCTGATGTGGGCTCAATCCCAGGACCCTGAGATCATGACCGGAGCCGAAGGCAGATGCTTAACCAACTGAGCCACCCAGGAGCACCTCTTATCTTTTTGATAATAGCCATCCTAACAGGTGTGAAGTGATATCTCATTGTGATTTTGATTGCATTTCCCTGATGATTTAGAAATGTTGAGCATCTTTTTGTGTATACGTTGGCTATTTGTATGTCTTCTTAGAAGTATATATTGTTTTTAAGGTATGTCTATATTGAAGCATGGATCAGTACTTTTTTTTTTTGACCAGTACATTTTTCATTGATGAATAGCATTCCAATATATGAATATGTTACATTTTATTTATCCATTCATTAGATAATGGACATTTGGATGATTTCCAGTTTTAATACTGCTATCAATGTTCATTGACAAATCTTCATGTGGCTACGGTTTCACTTAATTTGGGTGGGTTTTTAGAAGTGGGATTGCTGGATTATATGACAAATTTATGTTTAACTTCCTAAGAATCTGCCAGATTGTATGCCACGGAGGCTGCATCATTTTACCTTTTCATCAGCAATGAATAAGGGTTTCAGTTCCGCCACATTCTTGCCAATATTTTAGATTATGTTTCCTTTTGATTATAGTCATCCTAGTAGGTGTGTAGTGGTATCACATTGTGGTTTTAATTTGCATGAATCATTAATTCATTGCACATTTGCATTCATATGTCTTTTTTGGTGAAATATCTGTTTGACTCTTCTGCCCATTTAAAAATTAGGTTGTATGTCTTACAATTCTTGAATTATAGTGTTTTTTTTTAAACATATTTTGGGTACACATCATTTTTCAGGTATATGATTTGCAAATATTTTCTTCTATTTCCCCCCTCCCCCCCCAAAAAAGAATTATGAAGTTCAATTTATCTATCTTGGCTTAAAAAAACCTATATTATTTTCCTTGCCTTGTTCCCAATCTGAGAGAGAAACTACTCAGTCTTTCATCATTAAATATGATGCTATTTCTAGGCTTTTCTTAAATGCTCTTTATGAAGTTCAAGAAGTGCTCTCCTGGTCCCAGTGTGTTGAAATTTTTAAAAATCAGGAATGGGAGTTGACTTCCGTCATAAGATCATAGGGTTTTGGGCGCCTGGGTGGCTCAGTTGGTTAAGCGACTGCCTTCGGCTCAGGTCATGATCCTGGAGTCCCTGGATTGAGTCCCGCATCGGGCTCCCTGCTCAGCAGGGAGTCTGCTTCTCCCTCTGACCCTCCCCGCTCTCATGTGCTTTCTCTCATTCTCTCTCTCTCAAATAAATAAATAAAATCTTAAAAAAAAAAAGATCATAGGGTTTTTGGCCTTTATTGTATTAATAGGGTGTGTTACATTAACTAATTTTTAGATGTTAACCTTACATTCCTGGAATAAATCTTGTTTGGTTATGGTCTGTAATCATTTTCTTTAAAGTTTCATTTATTTATTTTATATAGAGAGAGTGAGCAGGGGGAGGGTCAGAGGGAGAGGGAGAGAGAGAGAGCATTTTTTTTTAATTTTAATTTTTTTAATTAATTTTTTTGGAACCTTAAATAGAACTTTATTTTTACTTTTATTTATTTTTATTTTTTTGAATCTTAAGCAGACTCCCTGCTGAGTGTGGAGCTCAATGTAGAGCTTGATCCCAGGACCCTGAGATCATGACCTGAGCTGAAATCAAGAGTCGGATGCCCAATCGACTGAGCCACCCAGGTGCCCCTATAATCATTTTTATATATTGCTGAATTTGACTTGCTATTATTTTACTAATGATATTTGTATTTATGTTCATGAGAAATATTGATTTATAGTTTATTCTCATAATACCTTGTCTGGTGTTGGCCTCGTAGAATGAGCTGAGAAGTGTTTCCTCCTCTTCTATTTTCTGAAAGAGTTTATGAAATATTGTTATTATTTCTTTCTTACATATTTGATAGAATTCACCAGTGAAACCATCTGACCCTGATCTTTTCTTTGTGGTAATATTTGAAATTACTAGTTCAGTTTCTTTACTTATAAGTCGATTACGATTGTCTATTTCTTCTTGAATCAATTTTGGTTATCTGTGGCTTTTTAGGAATATGTCCATTTCATCAAAGTTGTCTAATTTGTTGGCATAACATTGTTTGTAACATTGCCTTATAATCCTATTAATTTCTGTAGGATAAGAAATCATTCCTAATTTTATAGGTTGTACTTCCTCTCTTACTTTCTTGGTTAGTTTAGAAAAGGGCTTGTCAATCTTTTCAAAAAACAAATTCTTGGTTTCATTGATGTTCTCTATTGTTTTGTTTTCTTTGTCATTGGTTTCCACTATAATCATAACAACATCCTTTGCTTACTTACATTAGTTTGGTTTGCTCTTCTGTTTCTAGTTTATTAAAGTGGACTATTAGGTTATTAAATTGAGATCTTTTTCTTTGATAAGTATTTTAAGATATAAATTTCCCTTAAAACACTACATTAGCTGCATTCCATAAATTTAGTATATTGCATTTTTGCTTTCATTCATTATTTTATTTTTAGGGTATTTTACATTTTTTTGGCCCATGAATTATCTGGAAGTATTTGGTTTAATTTCCAAACATTTTAGGTTTTCCTAGATTTCTTTCCATTATAGACCTTTAAGTTAATCCTGTCATGGTGAGAGGACACCATAAAAGGATTTCAATCCTTTAAAATTTCAGTCCTTTGAAATTTAGTAAGACTTTTTTTATGACACAGATATGGAGATTATTCCATACAGGCTTGTTGAAGTGTTTTGCTCTTTTTTTTTTTTCATTGTGTTGTGTACCAGTTTCAGTCCTGACAAGAAAGAAGTACATTCTCCATATGGGTAGAGCACATAAAGGAAGTATTTATAAAGATGTGGACAAGGTAAAGAGAAACCAGTGAAAGATGGTGTAGCATCCTAGGACTAATAATAGTTAACATGTTAAGAGTCATGTACTTAAGGGGTAAGGAATGGAAGCAATTACTGGAGTCTGAAGTGAGAGCTATGATGTAGGAAAGGCTACATACAGGGGTTGTAGCTTTTGATAAATGCAGCTAAGTTGCAGCAACCCAGCAGGATAAGTGCTGGAAGAAGAAACACTTGACTTCACTCTTCTTCCCTTCTAATTTTCTGCCGCTGTCTCCTGTTGGTCAAACTTAATGGGAAGCCAGAGGGCAAGAGATCCCATTAATGCTATAATAACAGTTGTGTCTCTTGCAGCACAGGGTAGGGTGGAGAAGAGTAAAGAGTAGATTTGAGGGGCGCCTGGGTGGTTCAGTTGGTTAAGTGTCGGGCTTTGGCTCAGGTCATGATCCCAGAGTCCTGGGATTGAGTTCCACATTGGGCTCGCTGCTCAGGGGGAAGCCTGCTTCTTCCTCTCCCACTCCCCCTGCTTGGGCTCTCTCTTTGACAAATAAATAAAATCTTAAAAAAAAAAAAAGAGTAGATTTGGGAGGGCACCGAGTAGGTATCTAGCTTTTGCCCCTAAGCATTTACCACTATTCTTTGAGTAAAAAAAAAAAAAAAAGTATTTCTTACATGGGGACACACAGAATGCCATCAGATACATATTATCACAAGATAATGTCAATTCAGCTGCACTTCCATGTAAAATCTAAAATACTAGCCATTACCAATGCTTTATGTAAGGTAGCAAGGAAAGAACATAAACACTGCTGCCAAATCTCCTGGGTTTGGTCATGAGGTGTAATTTGATGATCATAGCTTTCACATTCTATAACCCATTTCTTGTTCTCCTAATCCTCTGCCAGTGCCTTGGCTAGCCTCTGTTCTTTCCTAGAGAGTGATCAAACTTTTATTCCTGAAGAATTTGAGTCCTTGGTACTTCTATTTTTATTTGGTTGCTGAAATTTTCTATTGAGAAGTAACATTGGTCAAGAGAATACTAAGGGACACCCTAGGGAATCACCTGGGTTCCAAACATAATCCTCTTTGCTTCATTATGTAGTGACACCCTAACCTCACCTTAGTAATTGGAATCAACCATAGAGTGACCCCCTTCTCTGCCAGTTGGTTCAGGACTATTCAGTTTTTCAGTACTGGGGCTGTTAATAGAATAACCCCCCAGAATATGGATAAAAATAGTAGAGTACCATTGGTTAGTTGGTTTTATGGACAGTTTCCATTAATAAAGGAGTCTCAGAGAAGAAGGACATAAAATTGGTGGTAAGCCTTTGTGAGATACCTCTTGGAAACCACATGTTTAGAGGGAGTTCTGCAGGAGTGTGCAATACTGCATGAGGTGGGTGGAAAAAGACCCAAGGAAATTAATTTCTTTATTATTATTGTGAACCACATTTACACCAACAGTATAGTAAGATCTTGGCAATCTAAGGGTAAAGTAACTTCAAGATACAGGAAATCATTTTATTACATCTTCTAATTTATGAATTAAGAAAGAATTAGGTAGGAGTGGCAATAAGTTAATAAATATGCTGTCAGAAAGAAGCTAATCATGGAATTAATGCTGTATGAAGTCAGACATTCAATTCAGAGTGCATTGTCAATTTATGATGCTGAAGACCCACCTGGGACAGGTATTGAAAAGGAAGTTCTGATCAATTTGTTGGCCCCCAGATTTGACACTTCTTGACTGAACTCATTATGTCATGCAAGTGTAGGTCTAAAATCAAGGGACACCATACCACCACAGTACTATCTTAGGACATGAACTTTAAAAAATGTACTAACCGTTGCCACTGCTTGGGAGAGATTTGAATGAATTGGCAGTAGTCATTTTCAGCTCTTCCTACTTTATCACTATTAGAGTGGATTGTTGGTTGCTGATTATTTAGCATGTATTAAATTAGCTAAAGGCCTATCTTTTTATTTTTAAAGAGAGATTAAAATTCTGGTCTTGGTGCTACATATCCTGAGTTTGATGGTATAAAATTTGAGCGGTGATACATCTCATGTAGTAATTGCCCAATCTTTATGCAGCGTGAATGATGCTAATGGCAGCTAAAGTCTGAATTTCCCTGGCTTTGTTTTTGACTTGACAGGCAGATTTTTCTATGGCTGAATACTCAATGTCTGCCATTTAGTAGGTGGATTGGGTTATGATCACAGTGATCACCATCCATTTAAGTGATAGTTACTTGAATGTAGCTGAGGCAGGCTTGAATAATTTTAACAAAGCTGTGTGTCGCCCTGAAATAATTTTGTGTTTCTTAGAACAAAACACAGATTCCTTATTTTCTCTTTGATCCCTATATTATTGGTCATGCTGCTGCCATACTTGTCATCTCGTATTCATTTTGAAGAGTTTTAGCACCTGAGTAAGGTTGAAAGTAATTGTAGATGAATGTTACTGAAGTAATACGTAATTTCCTTCTAAATTACTCCTATAAGCACCTATTTCTGTAGCACTCACTGGTGCTGTATAAAATATTACATGGTATGTCTATAAATGTCATTATCATATTTTATTTCTATGTGCTATTTAGAAGTTATTTGGCAAGAATAAAAATCCCATCCTAAACCAAACAAAAACCTCTTTAGTCTTATACAAAGATTTTTCACTCTCAAACACATTAGTCATTTGAACAACAGCACATTTTTTTCATGCTTCTTTCATAATTTTTCCATTATAAGTCATGATTAAATGTGTTAATCATTTAATCATCACTAGTAATGGAATACACATGATTAAATGTGTATTTTCTTCCCGCCTACTTTTTCCTCAATGAATTATTGAAAGATTATTGCTGCTACTTCTAACGGAGACACTTCATTTATTACTGAATTCCTTATGAATACCGTGTTAGATATACAGAGTAGGAGGATCCATGCGACTTTACTAACTTCATTTAATTGTAAGAGGACCAGAAGAGTGCACCTATTTTCTCTATATTACCCGTGCTATTCTTGGGCTATAATGGGAGGAACAGGACTCAAGTCAAGGATCATGAGTTTGGATCCAGGATCTGCCTTTTACTAGCTTTATATCCTGAAGTTGCAGTATTTCATTCTCTCTTAACACCCAATGCCAGTTTTTACTGCCCCTTTAAGGACAAAAAGCCATAAAGGCCAGTAGTAGAGGAAATGGAATGAGGCAGTTGGTTAGAAAGAGCACATCTACTTCCAGTGCCTCGTGCTGAGTTTCCTAGGTTCTCAGATCCAGACCCTGGTGTGGCCAACTCCAAGGGAGCCTGAGTTTGTGGACTGCTTCAGCTGTATGGGTGCAAGGCTAAGAAGAGGAAGAAGAAAAGAGGGGAGATTTTGATCTCATGTAGCAACCTGTACTTCCATTTGAGCCATTTAGAAAATATAACAGTGGATGCTTCAGAATCCAACCAATTAAGACCAGTCTTACTCTTTGGTGAGATGTCATTTCTTGCCCTGACTCTGACCTTTGAGATAGAAATGGGGTGGGAAGTTGTGGGAAGTTGTGGTAGAGTAGTAGTGAGAAGCTTTGAACTACTCTGGAAGCCAATTTCTATTTTGCAGAGTTATGACATCCGGGCAATATTAATTTCATTATTAGAATACTGACATATATATATATTTTAAAAGATTTTATCTCTTTATTTGCAGAGAGAGACACAGCGAGAGAGGGAACACAAGCAGGGGGAGTGGGAGAGAGAGAAGGAGGCTTCCCGCCGAGCAGGGAGCCGGATGAGGGGCTCGATCCCGGCACTCCGGGATCATGACCTGAACCGAAGGCAGACGCTTAACCACTGAGCCACCCAGGAGCCCCTGACATTTATATTTATTTATTTTTTAAAGATTTTATTTATTTGACAGAGAGAGAGAGCACAAGCAGGAGGAGTGGCAGGCAGAAGGAGAGAGAGAGAAGCAGGCTTCCGCAGAGCAAGGAGCCTGATGTGGGACTCGATTCCAGGACTCTGGGATCACGACCCAAGCCGAAGGCAGACGCCCAACCGACTGAACCACCCAGGCGTCCGTGACATTTATATTTTTGTTACCAGAAAGCAGAACGTCTTTCTTTGAAATGGAGCAGCTAATTTTTAAACAATATTATAATGGTCTTGCTGGAAGGGAAATTAAGAATTTATTTAGTCCATCTATGCGTCTTCTTTTTATATACCAGCTAATTAAGTCCCAGAATATTCAAGTGGCTTGTCAAATGTTACATAGCTACTCAGTGATTCTGATATTTGTATGTAAAACCATTGTTGTAACTTTTTAAATAACACCATTTAGCAAACTCAATATTCAAATATCAAATATCTAGAATAAAATGTGGTAATGTTTAGTTGTAACACATGTTAAATGAAAAGCTACATAAGAGAAAATATGGTTAAACACGTTTATTGGTTTTGGGCTTTTGATATCTTCTGTGATTCTTTTCTTTTCCTATAGACTAGTAATGGTGTTTGTTAAGTCTAATGGATGGTTAGCACTGGAAGCCCAGTGCAATCCTGTGGGGTACAAAATAGCATATGCTTCTGGAGCTACCACACTGTACTTCAGTTACAGACGTGTACTGAAGTGACATCATGGGTGAAAATAATAGGAAAACGGGGTGAGATGTGGTGTGTTTTCTAGGCAATAGCAAATTATTAAAATCTTTAGGTAATAGCAAAGTATTAAAATAGCTTGAAAGCGAGTCCACTGGTAACACATTAAATTTTATTTTATTATATTGTATCATAAGTTTTCATTTTTATCAAAGTTTATAAATGTACATAAATTAAAGAGTCAGTTTGTTAAGACAGTTTTTCTTAGGCTCATTTCCCCATTTCTGGTTTTCCAGAAACAACCACTTTCATCTCTTTTAACTGAGATGTGTAAAACTGTGTGTGTGTATATGTGTGTTATTAACCTCAGTAGCAATAAACATTTTGCTTTCATGGCTTTTATTTTATTTTCTTTGTTTGAACAACATCCATAACCTTATTTCAGAAGATGAGGATTTAGTTCTTTTTCCTTCTCCCACCCTACCATGCACATGCACACTTTTATTTTAAATTAATTCCTAACGAAAGTGGTTAAAAATAGACACATAATTCTTTACAATTTAAATTTAATTTTTATTTTTTTAAAAGATTTTATTTATTTATTTGAGAGAGAGGGACAGAGAGCGAGCATGAGTGGAGAGAGGGGCAGAGGGAGAGGGAGAAGCAGGCTTCCCGCTGAGCAGGGAGCCCGATGCGGGGCTCCATCCCAGGACCCTGGGATCATGACCTGAGTCGAAGGCAGATGCTTAACTGACTGAGCCACCCAGGCACCCCCAGAATTTAAAATTTAAACTAATACTATAATAAGGAACATATAACATTAAGAAACATATTAACATAGCAACATTAAACATAGAATTTAATCCACCTAATTGGGGGATATGCAGCCTTCTTTAGAGGATATCATTGTAGATTCATGTGATGTCAATGTAAGTGAGGAATTATTACCAGAAGGGAAATATTAGGATCAAAATTTCAAGTCAGGGCGCCTGGGTGGCTCAGTTGGTTAAGCAACTGCCTTCGGCTCAGGTCATGATCCTGGAGTCCCTGGATCGAGTCCCGCATCGGGCTCCCTGCTCGGCGGGGAGTCTGCTTCTGCCTCTGACCCTCCCCCCTCTCATGCTCTCTCTATCTCATTCTCTCTCTCAAATAAATAAATAAAATCTTTAAAAAAAAAAAAAAAAAAATTTCAAGTCAGAGGCAGGAATTAGGAAATTACTAGCAGTGCTAGTGTTAGGGATGAACTGGTATTTGTCAAGCACCTATTATGTATTAAACACTGTGTTGCAAGATTTTAATATGCCTGGAGTGGGACTTTTTTAGTATGAGACTGAACTCAAACCAGCTTAAGTGAAAGGGAATTTAACAGGAATTTTCTGAGATAAAGTGCACTGTAGCCATGAGGATTCAGGAGCTCAAACAATGGTGTCAGCGCTCTGGTTCTCTCTCCTGAAGCATTGTGTGTGTCAGCTTGGTTTCTTTGCAGGTAGGCTGTCTCCGTGTATCGGCTAAGATGGCTGCTGGCCTGTCCACAACTTCATCATGTCATTTTAGCAAAGCAGTAGATGAGAAATTTCCTTTTCCAGAATCATTATTTTAACCTCAGGAATAACTCTAGTTGGCACTGCTTAAGTCACCAGGGGGGTGACCAGGCATTATGATAGATAGTTACCCCATGGACACACAGAATGAAGGAGGGCTAATTTCTCAAAGAAAGAAATACTTCAAAGATAAAGAATAGACATCTATTGCCAATCCATGAGGCAAATATCATCTTTTCTATCTTCCCCATAATGGAACAGGTGGAGAGAGGTTAAGCCGCTTGTCCTAGATCACATAGCTCAACAGAGCTGGTTTTAAAATGTTACTCCTATTTTTTCCTCTATGTAAAACTGTTCATGCACTGAATAATTTTATGGAAGTTCACTTTACTGCTATCTTTACTATAACCTTGGCAGAATTTTACTAATGCAATATAATGTCCAGAATACTTTGTACTTGACTGGGCAATGTATTTTCAAAAGAGCTTTAATACTGAGGTTGTGTGATTTAAACAAATGGGAAAGTAGTATTAACTTTATAGAATTACAGTTTTATATAATTACAGCCGTCTTTGTGGGAAACCATCCATCCTTTGAAGTGAGAGCCAGACACATCGAGATGTATAAGGATACTGCTGATGCCTTGCCCACATCCTCTGAGTTCTCAGCATTGGTGTGACTACTGACCCCAGGGTCCCACCTGTAAGCACGTGCTACTCTTTGCCCAAGGGTTCTCTCTGGCTGCCAGAGAAGTGTCAGGTATTAAAAGGTATGAACAGTCCCCAGAAGTAGCTCTCCACCAATGACAGGAGTTGGAAGATAAATACCCCAGCTCCCTCATGCCCTGGGGAAGCGTGCTGCACACGTCTACCCAGATTTCCCTAGTGAGGTTCAGCCACAATTTCCCACAGGAGTCATATGTTCAAAAATGTACTGTATTAGCTTTTCTCTCTTTGCTGTCTCAGGTACCGGCATCCCTTCTCGTGCTTCCTGGGATCAGTCCCAAACTGCTTGCTCTCACATCCTTGTCTCAGCATCTGCTTCTGGGGGAAGCCGTCTTAAGATAAGAGGCGCTTGAACATTGGACATGTGGGCAACTCTGGTTACTTCAGTCAGCTCATCTTCCGTATATGTTTCTTTTAATATGTTCTTTAGCCATAATGGTGAAATACCACAAACTGACTTTAGTTATCTGTTTTCAGATAAAAATTAAATTTAAAGTTAATAAAAATATTCCCAATATTATGGCAACTACTTTGCCTTAACATAGACTCTGGGGATAGATGGTTTGGGTTTGAATCTTTTTTAGTTGTGCTCCTGGGGCAAGCTCCATAGTCTCATGATGCCTCTGTTTCCCCTCAGACCACAATGTTTGATAATAGTCTTAAATTAATTAAAATTTGTAGGGCGCCTGGGTGGCTCAGTCGGTTAAGCGACTGCCTTCGGCTCAGGTCATGATCCTGGAGTCCCAGGATCAAGTCCCACATCAGGCTCCCTGCTCGGCAGGGAGTCTGCTTCTCCCTCTCCCCCTCCCCCTGCTTGTGTTCCCTCTCTCGCTATGTCTCTCTCTGTCAAATAAATAAATAAAATCTTAAAAAAAAAATTTGTAATGTGTTTAGAAGGATGCCTGGCACTTACGTAACTGTTGGTTACACATTTGAATAAGAAATTAGGTTGGTCATGGTTAAAGTTAAGACTATACTTTTCCAAGTAGGCCACAGACTAACCATTGCATTAACAAATTATTTTATTTTAATAATATATTTTCTTTCCTATTAATTATACATTTTAAACCAGAGCGCAATTATGTTTTAGCTTTATGAGCTGTTCATCTTTAGTGAGTACTGAGTTAATTAGCAAGACCTGTCTTTTTGGGCACTGCATCTGTTCTGCAACATTCAGTTCAGTATTCATTATTTTAAGACAGCAATTCTCTTTTTCAAAAATATTTGGGGAAGGAAATGAATAATTACGCTGCTATTCTACATCACTAAGCTTCAAAATACATTAAAAAAAGGAAAATATGCATGTGGAGCATGGATATACCTGAGAAGTGACTCCATATTTTATTATACCTAAGAAATACTTGCTTACTGAGTTAGTGCAGTTCATTACTTTTCCTCCTAAGAACTATTTTCAGTCTGTTTTCAGAATGCGTATTTGTGCCTTCCTTTTGTCCTCAAATGCCAATCTAATTCTCCTCTTGTAAAGCTGTAAATCATCCAGATTTTCTTCCATCTTAGAGGTGCCAATCCCCAGTATATGAATTAGGTCATTGGTTTAAAGAATTATAACTTCCCCAACAATGACTCCTCATCTTCTTTTTAGTCCTGTATTTTCAGCTGTCAATAGCAGTGATTCCAAATGATGGTCCATGGATTGACTGTATCGGAGCTACCTAAGATGAGGGGAATTTTTTTGTTTTCATTTTATTTACTTAATTCATGATTCAGTGTTTGGGCGCAATTTGTACCATTTCTGATCTGTACTGCAGGCAAAAATATAGTAACTTAAAATATTGTGTTTAAAGAAATTCTAGAGTTCTATCATCATTAAATTATTTACCTAAAAAAATGCACACACATACTTGTGCATGTATCACACCAGTGCCCACAAGCATGCAAAATACACATATACCAATCTGCACCACTCTTAGAGATTCTGATAAAGTAGTTGTGTCCTGGGACTTAGGAGTTAGTATTTTTTTGAAAAATTTTCAGGCTGTTCCATCCCAAGAACAGCCTGGTTTGGGAGCCCCAGGACTACGGCTCACCCAATGGTCCACTGTTATTTCAAACTGATCCTATAACTTTGCCAAACTGATTCTCCTCATTTCTGTGCCTGTACTTACAATCTGTCTAGAACTTTAGGCTTAAGGTTTTAGAGTCATATTTGATTCCACCTGCTGCTTCATTTCCATTAGCAGGCATTATACCACCCTGTAGCCTTTTTCTTCTCACCTTCTCTTCCTTTCTGACACCTCATGCTATACCTTATATTAGAGTTATTTAAGCATATGTTTTATTTGCTATATTTGATTATGAACACCTGGAGACAGGAACCTGTCTTACTCATGTTTAAATGTACCTCGGTCTTGGTACCTAGCACAGTACCTTACATGGAGTAAGCATTTATTTATTTATTTATTTTTTTTAAAGATTTTTTTATTTATTTATTTGCGAGAGAGAGAATGAGAGACAGAGAGCATGAGAGGGAGAAGGGTCAGAGGGAGAAGCAGGCTCCCTGCCTAGCAGGGAGCCCGATGCGGGACTCGATCCCGGGACTCCAGGATCGTGACCTGAGCCGAAGGCAGTCGCTTAACCAACTGAGCCACCCAGGCGCCCTGGAGTAAGCATTTAATAAGTGTTTGATGAATATCATTTCACAGTCAGTTCCCCTGTATCTGAGTTTATCTTCCATTGCTGCCAACATGGCCCTGTTTCCCAAGCAGTCTGTCACAGCCTACACCTTCTGCCGTAGCTTTCTCCTTCACCTTCTATGCACCCCAGCTGGAACAGATTGCCTTTTTCCTTCCTTAAGGAACATTGTATACTTTAAGTACTGGTTTTCTAAGCTTGATATGGAGTAATGCATTGCATATTAACTTAAGAAGAAGCAAGATAAAGCTCTCCACTGGCTAATATTTTACAAGGGTTTAAGGTTGGCCATGCGGTACATGAGTGTTTAACGATGGCTGTACATGCTGTGATAACCAAGTCATACAGGTCTTCCGCGTCTCCCATTCTTCTAGTGATATGAATTTAGATCATGAAATAATTGTGGCTTATTCCAATACTTATTCAACCATTCATTTGAAATATATGTATTGAGTGACTACTGTGGGTTACATGCTCTGGCAGGCACTGGGAATATAGCAAAAAAAGGAAACAGAGATCCTTACTCTCATAGAGTTTAAGGGGTGATAGAAAATAAATATGTGAATAGAGATTGTGTCAGATGGTGGTAAGTGCTGTGTGAGAAGACATAGCTGAGTAAAGGGAATAGGGAAGTTGCTCTATTATATTGGATGACAGGGGAAGTCTCCACTGAGCAGGGGGGCAACTTTGGTGGCTGTAAAACAGTAATAAGTCAAGAGAGATGTTGGCTTAGATGAGGGGAGTAATGTGGAGATGGTGAGAAAAGATGAGATTTTGATTATATTCTGAAGGTGCCACCAACAGGATTGGCTAATGGATAAGGTATAGGATGTGCAAAGAGAGAGGAGTCAAAGATGGCTCAGGAGCTGGAAGAATGGAGTTGCCGCTTTCTGAGATGAGAAGCTTAGGGAGAATAGGTTGAGAGGTGGGTGGGGAGGGTTCAGTGGTTTGATTTTGGAAATGCTAAATTTGAGGAGTCTAGGATGCCTCAAAGTTTGCTGCCTAGACAGGTATATTAGACACCTTAGAGCTTGCAGGAGAGGTTTGGGTAGAGAAAAATGGAATTTAAAGACATGAGGTGGGATGAAGTTGCTTAAATCAACAAATGCAGAAGCCTATGAACTGAGTCTCAGGGTATTCCAACATTAGATGGGTGGGGGGCAACCAACAAAATCTACTGGAAAGGAGTGTGCAGCGAGGTAGCAAATAACCAAGAGGAAAGTGTTGTCAGGGAGCCAAGGGAAGAAAGTAGTTCAAGAAGGAGGGAGGGATCACATGTGTCAAATGCTACTGATGGGTCCTTGAAGGTGATGACTGACTGGTAGCCATTGTTTTTGTTAAGTGTTAGAGAAGGATGCCTATTTGGAGTGAGATCTGCAGAGAATGTGTGGGAGGCATGGGAGATAGAATAGAGCACACTCTGGGGGTTTTGCTTTGAAGTGGAACAGAGAAATGGGGCAGCTGCTGGAAGGAGATATGAGGAAGTGGGGGGATGTGGGCTCTTCCAACATGTTTGCATTCTGATTGGTATGATCCAGTAAAGAGAAGAAAATAGGATGAAGCGGAGCAAAAATGATTACTTGCCAGAGGGCTAACCTTTCATCAGTGAGAGAGTCTGGGGACAAGTGTAGGGATTCACCTTAGAAAAGAGCCAGACTATTCATCCTTGCAACAGAAGGACCCTGACAGGAAACTGATAGCATATTTGAATGGGGTAATTGATGAGAGGTTAATAAATTAACTACTTGCAAAGAAATGGGCAAGTTTGGAGCAATGAATAAGAGCCAGGGAAGCACCTCATTTGAGTAATAGCTATCACCCCCATAGGCCTGAAGAGTCAAGTGGAAGGACTGTTATTGGAACCTAGTGGAGCTCTAGCCATACCTATAAACTAGAGGACAAGGCCACACGACAGGAGCTGGGGATTTTAATAATAGAAATGCAGTAACCATCAATCCATAGACCAGAAGGGAGAGAGCCAAGGGAATAAAGCCCTGGATTTCACTCTCCTCCTGCCTTCAATTCTCTGATCCTCTCATTGGCTGAACCAGCTGGTATCCAGAGGATAACAAAGCTGATGCAATCCATAGAGGTCAACCTCTCAGGTGCAGAGCAGGCTGGAAAAGGGTAGAGGGTGAATCTGAAGGGAAATATGGAAAATGCCCAGCATGATGGTGGTGAAAATGTTATCTTCTGACCCTTTCTATTTTCTCATGAAATAGGAGGGATCATTCCCATCTGAAAATAAGGATTATGGGGGACATATTGGAAGTTTGAGGACAGAGAAGATGTATTCAACAGCTAATGAATAACATAGGAGAGTGAAAGGAGTAGAGAAAAAGAATATGCTTATTGGGCCCAAATGAGCTTTCTTAGGTTAGTAATTATGATTGTAAAGTGAGATAAGTCAGCATGACTTTGAAATCTTCTCCAGCCTTATTAGGCTCTGTGGAAGAAAGCACAGAGCTGTCAAGGGCTGGATTTAACCAGGGTTGGGTTTTGCCAGGTGAGTCTAATGAAGGGTAATGGCACAAGGGAGTTGAGGGTGTATGGAAGGAAGGGACTGTAATGACAGACCATGCACTGGAAGTTTAATAATACGCAGGGAAATCTGGACATGAGTGAATAGGTTGTAGAATCAATGTGCCAAGAGAACTGGGAAGGCAAATAATTGTTGGAATCAGGAGTAGCAAAGGGAATGAGCTAAAAGATAGGAGACAATGGACAGAGAATGAAACTGTAGGAGGGGTATGGATTTATCGGCAATGGCAAGGTCTATGTAGGGTATAACCAGCAGAGTGAGTTGTTGAGTTAAAGTTAAGGAGAAAATCACTGGAGGTGAAGTGATGAGGAAAGTAGAAAACCAGAGAGTTGAAAGGATCATCCCATAGACACTCAAACCACTAGAAAGCATGACAACAGTAGAGCTAGAGTAGCAAGGATGCAGGAGTTGAAATCCTCAAGGAACAAGAGAAGTGATCTGTCACTCTATAAATGATGCTATAGGGAGTAATCATGGGTAGTGTAGTTTGATGCATGAACTTCAGCATTGGAGAGGGTCATTGGAAGGAGAGAAGGATAATTGTCTGAAAGTGGAAATGAGAGGAAAGAAAGACTTCATTCAACCTTCAGTTACATTAGTATGAGGGATATGGGGAAGAAAACAGATACCACTTAGTAGAGCTTTAGGGAAAGCAGAGTCTCAGGGGCGAGGCAGGGCTCATCGGCAGCATAAAGGTGAAAGAAAGAAAGAAAGAAAGAAAGAAAGAAAGAAAGAAAGAAAGAAAGAAAGAAAGAAAGAAAGAAAGAAAGAAAGAGAAGAAGGAAGGAAGGAAATAGGAAGAGGGAGAGGGAGGGAGGAAAGAAGGAAGGAAGGAAGGAAGGAAGAAAGGAAGGGAGGGAGGGAGGGAGGGAGAGAGAAAGAAAAGACTTATAAAGTACTTACTTTGTGCCAGGAACTCTTCTGTGACTTTTATGTATTAATTATTTAATCCTCAAAACAAGGTCTCTGGGGAAGATATTATTTTTAGCCCTGTTTTATAGATGGGGAAATTAGAGCATAGACAGGTTAAGTATCTTACTCATGATCAGTAGTAGTAAGTGACAGAGCTGGGACTTGAGCTCAGGTGGGCCACCTCAGAGTCTCTGCGTACATAATCACTGTGCTATATCACCCAGCAGCAAGCCCTTGGGGAATAAGGTTTTACTGATGTTACATCATGAGCTCCAAAGAGAGCAATAGAAGGATTTGGGGCTAGGGGAGGGTAGATAGGTGAGATTAAGGACTGTGCAGAGCCATATGGGGATGAGGGATGGTCTGAGATTTGGGCCTTTGTGATTCGGAGGCATATAGAGCCAGTGCTGATGGTCTCTAAGATAGATAGGGGTGGTGAGGCTGTGAGTGTTGAATGATGGTGTCTAGGGTAGGGTAGAGAGCCAAGAACCCAAGTTCAGCCTCCTCCTTTTCACTCATGCTGATGGTGGGTGGAGGCTGGGAAGAGGCAGTATTACTTGGAGCATAATAAGATTTGGGGCCCTCTCTGCACTTAGCCCATCATGGTTACCTAGTTTTGTTTTTTAATAATTACTGCAGATATCCAGAAAGCTTCTGGAAATCTACAATATTAAAATTATCCCCATTTTCCATTTTATGATTTTCTTTGAAATATGAATCTGCTAATCAGTTTATTAAAGGGATCCTATCACCTTCACAAGATGGCAAAAAATCTTTTAACATCTACTTATGCTTTCACATTTGTGATTTCGCTTCTCCACTTTGCCAATTACCAGTGTTCAGCCTGGTTTCTTGAATATTTTGGTAGCTAAAAATTTACTTATCTGAAGGATGGACAAAATGAAATATTGAGTTTTGTATAAGAGCAGGGGCTGAAAATGTGAGCTATCTGGAAATACTTATACTTGATTTTTATTAATCCCTTTTTTTTCTTGAGTTTTTAAAAAATAAAATACTCTTCTTCAGAAGGTAGAACAGAGAAAAATTAACATGAAACTTTGCTGGCAGCTTTTCAATTGGCACTTACTACACTGATCTACTGTATTTTAAGTGGAATTGCTTAGACACTCAGCTTTGCACTTGGGAAAACATACGGTAATAATAGAAAGCATTTTAAGTGTCCAATTTGGTCTAACTGCATTTTCACCTTATTGATGAATCAGCAAAAGGATCATTTTATACATCAAAGACATTTATTAAATTTTGAACTGTTCGTGCAATAGGTTTTTGCTGTTAATAGAAACCATCAGGAAGTTGGAGATGACTTTCAGAACAATTTTTCTTTTGTTGTTAAAGAGAATAGCAGGACAAGAAGAAACTAGTTAAGGAAGGAAGTAATGGCTTTTTCTTGTGTAAATAAGCTCCTGTGTCTTACCATTCGTTATGAATTCTTCCAAGTGGAAGAAATTCTATTGATGTGACACTTCTGATCTTTCTCTGCTTTTTGATGTTGTTTGCTTTGCTTGGTTGGTAAAATTGGAAATAATAACTGGGCATGCATAGCCCAACTCTGCCTTTCTTACTTAACCTGGCCCAGCACCACCTGGTCTGGGTGGGTGCATAAATATGTTTAATTCAGGTCTTTTTGGCTTTCATGCTAAGTTATGTCCTTTAATTAAGGCTCTAGCAATAAAAATATGATTATTTTGGCCTCCTCTGCCACTTCATTGCTTTGTACCTTAAATTGTACAAAAGTGGGGGCATTATGGTGCTGTTTATTGGGATCAAGTTGTACGATGTACAGTCAGGCTTCTCAGACCTTCTACATTGTGTTAAATTCCTCTCCTATGTGCTTGCATTGTTCCTTATATTTTCTCCTTTTAGCTCTTAACACACTTACTATTGGTTGAATGCATGCTTCTTTGCTAGAATATGAACTCCATGGTAGTGACCAAGTAGGTCTTGTTTACCATGGTATTGCTAGGACCTAACACAGTGACTGATAAATAGTATAGCACCCCATTTGTTGAATGAATGAATGAATGAATCAACCAATCAATGAGCTACTGCTTGAGAAAAGATTAAATTCCTAATTTATGTAATGAATGAGAAAAATGGACAACTCATTTGAAACACTCCACTTAGAAAGTAAGAATAGCTGCTGTCCTTCTATACTTTAGTTGTGAACAAGTTTAATTAAAACTATTAAAAATGTGTATCTTCTTTAATGATTCATGGCTGAACTGAGCTAGGAAACTGGTTAACCTGGAAAACTTCATGGTTTTTTGTTTTTTGTTTTTTTAAATAAGGATCAGCATTTCACTGATGTCCAATCTCATCCCAATACATTGTCAACCCAGCCATCTAGACAATGTTTATTTTCTTCCTCTAGAATTTTACATATGAAAATACAAAGATAAAAGCCCATAATTTAGAAAGTACTTGATGTGATCCATTGCTCATTAATAATAATATTAAAGAACATTTTAACAATACTTTTAAGGGCTAATAAGTAAATATAACTGTTCTAGGAAAATTTAGCTATTTCTGCATGTAGAAAATAGGGGGATAGTAAAAATGTAGATCATTGTGATTATTCTTTTAAAAGTAAGAGAACCAGGGTGCCTGGGTGGCTCAGTCAGTTAAGCGTCTGCCTTTGGCTCAGGTCATGATCCCAGGGTCCTGGGATTGAGCCCCGCATCGGGCTCCCTGCTCAGCAGGGAGCCTGCTTCTCCCTCTCCCTCGGCTGCTCCCCCTGCTTGTGCTCTCATGTTCTGTCAAATAAATAAAATCTTTTTTAAAAACTGAGAGAACCAATTTCTAATTGGAAAACACTGGCTTGAGAATCTGAACTAAAGCTTGTGGAATTGGAACCCTCATTCTAGGTCCATCATTATATAATACATAAAACAGGAGTAGAAAGAAAACCAATCTTTCTTTCAGTTAACTACTTCTATCACTTCTATCAGTAAACAAGACTAGATTATCTACAGTGTAATAATAAATTCTCAATGATCTGGAGGTTGAGGGATTCAGATGGGTGATTCTTGCTTAGGGTCCCTCACATGGTTGCTGTCAGATGGTGGCTCAGTCTGGAGTCATTTAAAGGCTTGTTATTTGTATACTTGGTGCCTGGAATAGCTGTGGGGTGGTTGGTTGTGTGTGTGTGTGTCTATCTCCTTGTGAAATATCCTTGTGGCTAACTTGGATTTCTTCACTGTATGGTGGTCTCAGGGGAGCTGGACCTCTTATATGGAGCCTGGCTTCTTTTGGGGGAGGTGGTCTAGAGGATGTGACCTCTAGTTGACCAGCAAGCTGGACCTGGGCAATCAGAGGCTCCTGACGCTCTCTCCTGTCCTTGGAATGTAAGTTCTACCCATCATTCCCATAGTGGGAGTCATTTTCAAGGATGCAGCCTTGAGAGAATAAGGTAATCATCTGGACTGAATATGTGACTGAACCCAGCTAAGGCCTCCATATAAACGTTTAAGATTCTGGTGGATGGGCGCAGAGATCTACTCATCTTGTAGCTGCCCAAGACAAGCCTTTTAAGTAAGTTTCCCTGCTTATTAAAACTGCCACCTACTGACCAGGAGGGGCCTGGTTCTTCCTTCAGTTTCTCTTTGCCCTCCATGTACAGGGGACAGTTCCATATTTCACCTAGGAAGCTCTTGAGTTTGCAAACCAACAGATTCTGCCAGAAAGAGTGTTCCAAGAGAAAGGAGTTGGAAGCTTCCAGTCTGTTACCTCCTGGGCTCAAACACTGGAAACAGTGTCTCTTCTGCCATGTTCTCTGTGTGAAAACTGTCATGGAGTGCACCCATTTTCTTTCTTTCTTGTGAATTTTGTTTTGTTTTATTTTTTTATTACTTTTAAATTCTATTAATGCCTTAAGTTTGTGCATCATTTAAAACAAGATATGTGGGTGCCTGGGTGGCTCAGATGGTTAAGCGTCTGCCTTCAGCTCAGGTCATGATCCCAGGGTCCTGGGATGGAGTCCCGCATCGGGCTCCCTGCTCAGCGGGGAGCCTGCTTCTCCCTCTGCCTCTCTCTCTCTCTCTGTCTCTTATGAATAAATAAATAAAATTAAAAAAAAAAAAACAACAAGATATGTACTGGGGTGCCTGGCCAGCTTAGTCAGAAGAGCATGTGACCCTTAATCTCAGGGTCATGAGTTCGAGCCCCACATGGGGTGTAGAGATTACTTAAATAAATAAATATTAAAAAAAAAACAAGATAAGTGCTTTCAAAAACATTCTTATACATAAATAGACCAAAGGACAGTTAAGTAATTTATCTCTAAAACATGCACATCATTTTTATTCAGGTGTCTATAAGAAAAGGAAATAAGATTTAAGTCTTTTTCTTTGGGTTAAAGACATTTGGAAATTATTATTCAGGAATGCCTAATGTTTTCCTGGAACAAATGTGTTTTCCAATAGGAAATGCTGATGTAATTAAAAGGCATTAGTGTTGATAAAGAAGACCAAGAAACATTTGTGCTATGTGTCATCACCAAGAAAAGAGTTCCAGCGGGCCTAAAGTATACGTCAGATAAGTGAATGAGGGAGCGTGAATCAAAAAGGTTTAGCTGGAAGAACAGGTCGCTTGAGCCAGATTAGGCGACACAAATATATTCATGGCACATGACTAGGATTACACAGGTGGCTAGGTTTTATAGACTGCTCTGTTCTTTCATTTGGAAAATAGTCAAATGTAATATAATTTCCATTTACTGGCATTTATTGATAAATAAATGCAATTAGATTAGGGCAGCACATGTCCTTTTAGATATACACCAAAAGTACACAATGGCTAAGTGATGCCAGCGTAGGCAAAGCAGTATGATTACATTCCAGTTTTCCTGCACGGCAGCTAAATGGACATTACACTGTCTGGTATTGTTTCTGTACATCATACTGCCTCCTCTCAAGTTTCACCAAACAATTTTTCAAAACTAGGCAGATTAAAGGATTTATTAATCCGTAAGTGATACTGAAACTATTATTCACCAGCAGTCAAACCCAAACCATAGAGTTGACTGTTGACTATGGTATATGAAGGGGAGGTAGTATGGGAAATTTTTTATTTTTTTAATTTTTTTTTTTAAAGATCTTATTTATTTATTTGACAGAGAGACACAGCAAGAGAGGGTACACAGGCAGGGGGCGTGGGAGAGGGAGAAGCAGGCTTCCCGCCGAGCAGGGAGCCCGATTTGGAGCTCGATCCCAGGACCCTGGAATCATGACCTGAGCCAAAGGCAGATGCTTAACGACTGAGCCACCCAGGCACCCCAAAATTTTTTTATTTTTTAATTGAAAGATAGTTGACATACAATATCATATTAGTTTCAGGTATACAACATAGTGACTTGACAATTATGCACATTATGAAATGCTCACCATGATAAGTATGGTCACCGTCTGTGACCATAGAAAATTGTTGAAATCTTATTGACTATATTTCCTATGCTGTACTTTTCATCTCCGTGACTTATTTATTTTATAACTGGAAGTTTGGACTTGTTAATCCCCTTCATCAATTTCCCCTATCTCCCACTCCCCTTTTCTCCAGCAACCACTGCTTTGTTCTCTGTATTTATGAGCCTATTTTTATTTATTATTTGTTTGTTTGTTTTTCAGATTCCACATGTAAGTGAAATTATATGGTAGTTGTTTTTCTTTGCCTGACTTACTTCACTTAGCATAATGCCCTCTAGGTCCGTTCATGTTGTTACAAATGGCAAAATCTCACTTTTTTTTTTAAAGATTTTATTTATTTATTTGAAAGAGAGAGAGAGAGCACAGAGGGAGAGTGAGAGGGAGAAACAGACTCCCTGTTGAGCAGGGAGCCCGACATGGGACTCGATCCCAAGGCCTCGAGATCATGACCTCAGCCGAAGGCAGATGCTCAACTGACTAAGCCACCTAGGTGCCCCAAGATCTCACTTTTTTAATGGCTGATTAGTATCCCACTGTGTATATATACAATATCTTCTTAATCCACTTATCAATGGACACTAAGGTTATTTCCATGTCTTGGTTATTGTAAATAATGCTGCAATAAATATAGGGGCGCATATAACTTTTCAAATTAGTGTTTTCATTTCCTTTGGTTAAGTGTCCACAAGGAATTACTAGATATGTTAGCTCTGTTTTTAATTTTTTTTTTTAAGATTTTTTTTTTATTTATTTGTGAGAGAGAGAATGAGAGACAGAGAGCATGAGAGGGAGGAGGGTCAGTGGGAGAAGCAGACTCCCTGCTGAGCAGGGAGCCTGATGTGGGACTCGATCCCGGGACTCCAGGATCATGACCTGAGCCGAAGGCAGTCGCTTAACCAACTGAGCCACCCAGGCGCCCTCTGTTTTTAATTTTTAAAGGAACCTCCACACTGGTTTCCACAGGGGCTACACCAGCTTGCATTCACACCAGCAGTGTTTGAAGGTTCCCTTTTCTCCACATCCTCGCCAACACTTGTGATTTCTTCTTGTCTTTTTGATACTAGCCATCTGATGGGTGTGAGGTGATAACTCATTTGGTTTTGATTCACATTTCCCTGATGATGAGTGATGTAGAGCATCTTTTCATGTGTGTGTTGGCCATCTGTATGTCTTCTTTGGAAAATGTCCATTTAAGAGCTCAGCCATTTTCAAAGGGAGGGGATGTAGCTGCCACCTCTTAATGGGAAGAATGTCAAAGAACTTGTGGCTTTCCTTTGCCTGCAACATGTGTTGGTGTCTCCTCAGCTGGAAGTTGTTCTCACTAGCATCACTTGGTTGTAATAGAATAAGTGGAATGTGTTAGCATAAAATTAGTTCTTAAGACTTATGTACTCATTATATTAAGAAATATTAATTTTGAAATACTTGTCTACATTATATGTGCATTGTTCATTGATTCTTGTAGCCTATTTAAAGTTGCAACTTCAAAAGGTTAGGAAAAAAATCAAAGGTAGAATAGATGAGATCTAATTGTTTTTCTATTAGTTTAGGAAATTAATATATATCTTAAGGCCATCACGGCTAGTGAAGGGATTGCATATAAAGTCCTTGAAGATTTATCTTCCCCATTTAGGTCTTTATATTATGCACTAGCAAATGATTTTGGTGCCCTCATTTTTTTTTTTTTTTTGGTTTTTGGAGGAAATAAACTTACATATACACTTCTCTCAATTGCAGATGTTTAGACAATTAAAGGAGGGATTTGCAAAGCCCAAAGCAAAATTAATTTTGACCTTGGGAAAAAAATGTTAAAATGAACTTGTGCCTTTTTTTTTTATCTTCCCATTTAAAATCTAAGAAACCAATATTTGGTGTATGTTTTCCCCTATAGGCATAACCTGGATTCTGTAGCTGTATAAAATCTCACCTCTCCTGGTGATATGATTCATTGTAAATGCTATGGTTTTATTAGGTATATATTGTTAAACACAATAATTTAATAATAACTACTATTTATTTAACACAAAGTATGTTCCAGGTACTGTGCCAAATGCACACATAAGTGCTTTATCTCAATTAATCTTCTCAATAGCTATATGAAGTAAGTACTAATATTATCTCCATTTTCCAGACGGGAAGTGGAGATGCTGAGAGGTTACATCATTTGCCCAAGTTTACATGACTAGTAGTTGGTGATCTGGGAATTCATGCCTAAGTGTGACTGATTCTGGGGACTGAGTTCTTCTTCTTTTTTTTTTTTTAAGTTTTATTTATTTAGGTAGTCTCTACTCCCAACATTAGGCTCAAATTCACGATCAGGAGTCACACGCTCCTCTGACTGAGCCAGCCAGGCACCCCGGAGACTGAGTGCTTAATCTCCTAATCATATACTCTCCAAACACAGTCAGTGACCCTAAGATCAGTGAATCTCATATATTTTTGAATGTGGCTCATATAAATGGAGAAACTATAGAGGCTCAATCATTAGACCTACTTTTCTGTTGCAAAATGCTTTATAATAAAGAATTAGAGAGAAACACAAAGTAGTGATTTGCTATTACAGTAACGTGTCATCTATGAGAGAAATTTAAACCTATATATATGATTTTTTATTATATATCAGTACCTTGTAAACTGATACATAACTTAGTAATTTTACATTTACCTTGAAATATGTTATTTAAATAACCCAGGGGCACCTGGGTGGCTTAGTCAGTTAAGTGCCTGACTCTTGATTTAGGCTCAGGTCATGATCTCAGGATCCTGAGATTGAGCCCTGCATTGGGCTCCCTGCTTAGTGGGGAGTCTGCCTGAGATTTCTCTCCCTCTTCTTCTGCTCCCCCCACTCTCTAAAAATAGATAAATAAATCTTTAAAATAAATAATAAATAAACAACCCAAATTCGTAGTGTCACCTAATAAAATATCTCCTACCATAAAAGCAAAATTGTGGGGATTTTGTATATATCTGCTTCAGCCATAAGGTATGGCCAACTCATATTTGCAACTCAATGCAAAGCCCTTAAAGTATATTTACTGAGAGATTATGGATCAGAAAAATGCTGTTGCTAGATATATTTTTTGCAAGGTTAATCAAATAAAAAAAGTTAAATCATGATGATGTAGCTAAACTAACTGCAATGATAAATAAAAAGCAGGGGTAGTAATTGAATACCATGACCAATTCAAGTCAACACATATATTTTAAGAAAGATGACTTTCTGAACACTGGAGGATTAATTAATTAGGCAAAAGTGCTTACTGAGGGGGCTCCTGGGTGACTTAGCCGGTTAAGGTCAGACTCTGGATTTCAGCTCAGGTCATGATCTCAGGGTTGTGAGATGGAGCCCTGCGGGCTCTGTGCTCAGCTTGGAGTCTGCTTGAGGTTCTCTCTCTCCCTGTCCCTCTGCCTCTCCCCTGCTCATGTGCTCTCTCTCTCTCTCAATAAATAAATAAATAAATAAATAAATAAATAAATAAATAGATAAATAAAATCTTTTTTTTTAAAAAAGCACTAATTGAGGGCCTGTTATGTGCCAGTTTTTCTAGAAAAAGATCTTGGACTATAGCTATGAATAAAAAAGAAAAAAGAGCCTTTCCTCTTAGTGCTTACGTTCTAGTGGGAGATTCAGATAATAAAGACTGAATAATTGGGGTGCCTGGGTGGCTCAGTTGGTTAAGCGTCTGACTCTTGATTTCGGCTCAGGTCATGATCTCAGGGTTGTGGGATCCATGTAGAGCCCCTTGTCCAACTCTGCACTCAATGTGGAGTCTGCTTGTCCTCTCCCTTTGCTCCTCCCTGACCCCCTACCCTCCCCCACCGCCCCCAGCCCCCGTGCTTGCTATCTCTAAAACAAATAAATAAATAAAATCTTTAAAATAATTAAAAAAAGAATGTTTTAAAAAAGATAAATAAAATAAATAAGTTGTATCACCTGCCAGTAGTTGACAATTACTATCTAAGAAGAAAAATGGAGAGCCAAGTAAAGAGATTGGGAGTATTAAGTATAGGAGATTAGTTACAATTTTAAATATAGGGAGATAAGAGCAAGAGTCATTGAGGAGGAGACGTTTAGGAACAGACTTCAAGTGAGGGAGTTTGCCAAATGGATTTCTAATAGAAGAATATTTAGGGAGAGGGCACAGCCAAGGTACAGGCTCTTAGGCAGGAGAGTGTCCGAGGGGGAAAAGTCAGCCCCTGTGGCTGGAGTGGGGAGAGCAAGGGGAAAGATTATATCAGACAGGTAGGGGTGGTGGGAGGCATTCTTCATGTCTGAGTGAGATGGGAAGCTGTTGAAGGGTTTCATGCAGAGCGATATGATACAGCTTATAATCTATTAGGCTGCTCTACTGAGAATAGATTGTAGGAAGGCGAGAATGTAAGTAAGGACCCCAGTTAGGAGTCTATTGCAGTCATCCTGGTAAAAGATGATGGTGGCTCACACTAGGGTCCTAACAGTGGAAGTGTTGAGAAGTGGCCTTAGTGTGGATAGGTTTTGAAGTAGAGCCTATATGGACGTTATGCAGCATGCGAAAGCAAGAGAAAAGTCAAGGGTTACTCCAAGGATTTTTGCCTTGGATAAGTAGAAGGTTGAAGTTGCCATCATTTGAAGATGGAGAAGGCTGTATGAGGAACAAGTTATGGGGGAAAGATCAGGAGTTCTGTTCAAGTCATATTAAGGTGCAGGTATTTATTAGATATCTAAGTGAAGACATTAAAGTAGGCAGTTGGTATAAGAGTTTGGAGTTTGGAAAGAGAAAGAAGCCTGGGCTGGAGTTATACATTTAGGAGTTATTGGTGTTTAAGTAGATGGTACTTAAGTTGTGAGAATGGGTCTAACCAAAAAAAGTGTGTGCAATTACATGCAAGAAAGCAGGATGAAGGACTGTACTCTGGTGCCTTCCAGGACTATCAGGTCTATGAAAGGAGGAACTAGCCAAGGAGACCATGAAGCAATGGCCAAGGATGCCCCTTTCAAGAGAGACTGGTACTCTGGAAGAAGAGAAGAGAAAGCATACTGAAGAGCAGGGAGCCTTAGTCAAATGCTCCTGATAGATTAAGTACAGTCAAGACTGAGAATTGATCATTGGACTTAGCAATTTAGAATCAAGTACTGCTTATGCTTATGCTTAATAGGAGATTTGCTATGTTGCATGGTAGACAACCAGCCTATTAAAATATTGAATGAGAGTCCTTAGGACACATTAGTGGACTGCTACCTTTAGTTTATAAATGACAAATTTCAATACTGCTCCATAGCTCACACAAAATGGTAGCACAGCTTTCCAGCCAGAATGCCTGGGTTTAGACTAGTTACTGGTCTGGTTACTGACTCTGTGATCTTGGGGAATGAATTGTACCTCTCTCTGGGCTTCTGTTTTGCTGCCTGTAAATAGGGATGACAAAGAATCTAACCCTTAGGTTTGGGGTGAAGAATAAATGAGTGAATCCATGTAAAGAAAGCATTTCTGAGAGTACCTGGCACATTAATAAACCCTCAACAAATGTGAGCTATTATTATTTCTATTATTAACCTATAGCTGGAATATGATGAAAATAATAAGGTCTGTGGAATACACACTCTATGGTACATCACCCAACTCTAACGACCACAGAACTTGTAGATTTGATCATTCGGTGGTCTCTCAGAAAAATCTTTGTAGCTCACTGATTGCTTGTGGCTCCACACTGTGGATCTCCTCGGTTCAAGTGAATAAATTGAGGATATTGTTAGAGTTCACTTTTGTTTGGGGCTTAAAAGGGGAAAAATATTGCTGAAATCACTTTCTTAAATATTGATCATTTTTTTCTGCTCTCTCCTTCCACACTGGCTTTCTATTCCTCTACTCTGGACTTTTGGGAGAGAGTGGGAGAAGGAAAAACTAGAGAAAGGGAAATGGCAATGAATAAGAAGTTAAAAGGAAGGAAATATAGGAAGAACATGTTGGAGACATATCCCTCTACTGATTTGTGTGCAAGAAAAATAAAAAGAAATTAGGTGTTTGGTTTGACTCCTTTGTTGCCAAATATTAAAAAAAAAACAGAGTGATGATGGTATGAATTGAAGAGAAATTGTTTATCTTTATAAGTTTAGATGTACGCATGCCTAGATGTTTGAGGTCAGACAATTTGCTTTGGAGTGGAAATGACTCAAATGTGAACTTCTGTGACCTCCAATGTTTGGGTAAACATTTGGTTTTCCTCCCAATCTCCATTCAGAGATATGGGACCCAAATAAAGCCTGAAGTTATAATTGGGCTACAGCTGCCAGTCATCACAAAATCAACCTTTTGTCTTTTGAGACCAAGTAGAAGGGAAGCTATCAGTGAGCAGAAAATTCATCTTTTCTACCGTTTGTGCTCCCAATGGGCATAATGGCTTCCCTATTCAATAAATGTTCAATGGATGAATTAATGTGGAAAAATACATTGCAGGCACATTAGATATGAGATGATTGGGCAGCAGTCCATTGATTACCAAGATTTGATTAATCAGATTTAGCTTGTTAAGGTTTCTTATATATGTGAAGTGGGTGAGAATGTCCCAGACCACAAAAAGCAGATGTGCAGAAAGTGTAGCTTTCTATAACCCAATCTAATCTCTTTTTTGAATCCCGATTCTGTCAATGCCAGAAAAATAATAATCTTAATAAATTCTGAAAAACCTAACAGATAAGATGCTCTTATGCCCCCAAGCACATCATCTTGGCTTCACTTCTGATTTAAGCCTTGGCCGGGTACACAGTCCTGTATGGGCTTTGACTTATGTCCAACTGTCAGCCTCTAGGTTGAAGTGTATGTGCTGAGCCTTTGCTTTTTGTGCCCATGGGTTCGTTCAAACTCACAAACGTTGGCAGGTGCTAGCTTGGCTTGTAGTGTTCAGGCAGCTTGGAAGTGGGGAAGAATGAACACTTCTGAGAGTGTGATGGTTAATTTTATGTGTCAGCTTGACCGGTCTGCAGGGTGCCCAGATATTAAGCATTGTTCTGGGTGTTTCTGTGAGGGAGTCTTTGGATGAGATTAATGTTTAAATTGGTAGACTGAGCAAAGCAGATTGCCTGGGACACTGTGTGTGGGTCGCATCCAATCAGTTGAAAGCCTGAATAGAACAAAAAGGCTGACTGTCCCTTAAGTAGGAGAGAACTCTTCCTGCCTGATGGCTGGTGGACTGGGACATTGTCTTTTTCCTGCTTTCAGACTCAAACTGAAACAATGGCTCTTCCTGAGCCTTGAAACTGCCCTTCATACTGGAACTAAACAATCAGCATTCTTAGGTCTCCAGTTTGCCAACTCACCCTACAGATCTTGTGACTTGTCAGTTTATATAATACATCTCCACACACACACACACATACACACACACACACACACACCCTACTGTTCCTGTTTTTTTCTGGAGAACCAGGTTAATACAGATGGCATCCCTTGACCATTTGGGGATGGGAGCCAACTGGATAAATGCCTCAGCCTCCCGTCCTTCAGGTGGACAATTCTCTATGAGTCTCAGGAGGTCCCAAGGGAAATGAGTTCCTATTGCTCACAAGGGCTACCTCAATAACATTCCCTTACATTGGCTTTGCTGCTTTCCCAGTTTCCCTCTTCCAGTCCCTCACTCCTGTTCTCTGGAATCACCTCCCCTCCTCTCCTCATCCCCCCCCCCCCCCCGCAAAAAAACCACCTACACTCAAATTCAGGCTCTTCTTTTAGGGAAACCCAAACTAAAACACGTAGTCATTTTAGATTTAACCTCTGCCAATTTGGACATTTTCCCTCCCCACCTCCTCCCTGAAGCAACATCTAAGATTTCAGGGAATTTATAGAGTGCCATGGTTTTGGAGGGAGGAATCTGGAATGTTTTGGTCTCTGGTTTTTTGCTGGCATCTGCTACAATGGTCTCAGCTGCATTCTTCTTAACCATCACACCCATCACCCTGATTTTGCTGAAATATTCGTATTCCCCTTGACCTTGCTTATTAGTTCATGAATTCTGTTTCTTTTTCATCATGACCTAGAGCCTTTTATGGTCTACTTCTCTCACCTTCTTCTATTTCTGTGTTTTCTGAGATTATCCTCACTGACATCATTTGTACTCTGTGTCGCTGTTCTAAGCTAGTGAGGTATGGGGGACCTCAAGGACCCTGCTTGCTTTCAAGGGCCCTGCCAGGAACTTGAACTCAGGGTGCCCTTAGACTCTAAAACTTACGTGGGGGTTCATTCAATCTTCCCCACCCTGGATTTGATCAGCGGAGGATGAGAGACAGAAGGGGCAGAGCCCCTTCTCAAAGAGTGCCATAGTATCTCATGGCCTTACTTCCCTCCACCTCCATCCCTTATTGCCTTCTCTTCAACCCTCAAGCACAGTAAAGCAGGCACTGTTGATGCCTTGCCCCATTTTCTCTTATTCTCTCCCCCACCTGAGCTGCAGCTATAGAACTTCCAACACACTGCAAGTTCCCCACCTCTCTTTCTGTTTTCTCTGCTTGAGGGCTTTCTCAGTTATCCTGGGAGCTTGCTTGGCTGAGCAGGTACAGCTCAGAATTATATAGTATTGACATCTCTCTGGGCAGCTGTTGGCCAGCAGGTGAGAGGATTTGGGAGATAAAGACCTCAATCTGCTTGTCTTTCAGTGGGAAGATGCTGAGGGGGTGCTTCCCACAATTTCTCAGAGGGTCCCTAAGCAGTTTTAGCTCCAACTACCTACACTGCAAACCAGCTCATCAACACACCATTTATTTAATTTCCTCCCTTCTCTGTCTCACATCTCACCTGTGCATCCTGGGACCACCTCCTAAAGAAACTAGCCACACCCAAGTCATTGTCTCAGGCCAATAAAAATTTCTTTGATGGGTGGGACAAAATTCTTGTGGCGTGTATTCTTTGAACACTTCCTGTGATAGGTGGACTGTGGCTTTTCAACTTAAAAGCCAAAGATGTTTCATTTTTCTTCTCTTTTCTCTCTTGACATCTCAAATGGATCCAAATGGTCAAGGGCCACAGGTTAAAAGGAAGTAAAGAAGACCAGAAACAAACATTCCCCTTACCATGTATATCTGTCAACTAAGACAACCTTCCCTCGCGAAGGAAAGCTGTTCACAGTTAAAAGTGTTTGTGTAGTCATCTACCACCTGGAACTGCTACTCTTGGCATAGCAACCAAGCCCTCTGGAGGTTTTTAGCCCATCTGTCATCCCTTGCCACGAGGAGCAATTCTCTGGTTGTATCTGCCTATGCAAATAGGCCAACAGCAGGTATTCCTGGGGGTATATGGAGACCATTTCCCTGGACAGCTGCTGCTGAATACAGATGTGGGTACTCCAGCAGCCAACAAGTTGCTGTAAGCAGGTTCCAGACATAACCATTCAGAGAAGATTGATTTTATTGTCTGCTAGGATTATGACTGAGGAATGTGCTTCACCGACCAGCTTTTGATTAAGTCACAGAGACGTGCTAAGGATGTTTTCTTGTTGAGTGTATGGGCCCTTCTGATAAACAATAAACATCATGCTAGAGAAATCAGCACTTTCTGCAAACAGTCTGCACCTTACAGGCATTAGTATATGCCAAGGTCACTCATGACTACTTCAAATAACTGGTTTAGTCAGAAAAAAAAAAAAGTGTAAATTGCAATGAAAGGGAGGCAATTTAGCCTAGGGATACAGGTCATTCCTTTAAAAAAATGTCTATTCTTATCATGTAGAGAAAATGAGTAAAGAAGATTTTTGGAGATGTTTTTTGGTTGGGTTACCCCAAAGCATCCCTGAGATAAGGATTTAAATGCACATGGTTTATTTAGGAAGCATAGGTAAAGAGTGGGGAAGTGAGATGGGGAAGGGAAGAAATCCAATCAATGGTGTGCTATCAAGCAGGTTATCACTTTGGGCAACTGAGGCTCAACTCAACTGGGGAAATCAGGGAGGCAGTGTGGCATGTGCTTTAGAGGTATCTCCCCACCAGTCCCAACCCCAAGAGATGAGGAAGTGTGGGTACTTATTCTCCAACCCTTGTCAGTCATGGGCTGAGGGCTACTTGCTGGGAGACTTTGTGGGGGCCATCATGAGGTGCCACCCAGATTCTCCTTTAGGGAAGGACTTGTTGCCTAGCTTTGGGGTGGGGGGGGGCTGTCAGTGGACAGCCTTCCACTGTCCACCCGTTCAGTAATTGCCTTAGGTGCAGGAAGCTGCCTTGCCAAGGTCACGTCCTTCCATGGTGACCCATATCCAATGACTGATTGAAATGGGGATATAAAAGCCTGGCCATCTAAACTCATCTTGGGTCCAGAACTCCCCACAGGGTTGGCTGAGGCTGTCACTGGGCCTGTGCACTGGGTCAACTTGAATTTTCCCTCTGCCCACTCCTATTTCCTTTCCCTGCCCTGTCTCTGTGGATGTCAATCCCAAGAGAACTCTTGAACAAACATCCTGCACACTAAATTCCATCTCACAGTGCTTCCTGGAGAACCTAACTGAGGATGGGCGTTCATTCCCTGCCACTCAGGTAGAGTCCCAGGGGATTTCAGTGGGAGGCTATGGGTGTGTGCCGAGTTGTTGAGTGCTGAGGGCAGGGTACACGATGTCTGCTGAAGAGGTGGGAATGTGGTAGTTATTTCTTTGTTTCCATTGATCAGGGGAGGTGAGATCATATGAGGGCAATGGGAACTAAGAGGTTTAATGAATGGCTGGCGAGCTAGGGAGGGGAGCCACTGCGGTGTGATTTGGTGTCCAATATGATGGTGGTGAATTCAGAGCCCCAGGATGTGAGTAAGAGGGCAGGTGGGCTAGCAGATGGATAGCTGCGGGTAGAGAGGGGGGTGGAAGAAGAAACAAAGATAGTCCAGAATGGTGAAAAGTGAGACAACAGAACTAGCAGGCCCTCTAGGTAGTAGCTATTACTACTATTATTATTACATTATGAGCTGAATTATGTGTCCCCCAAAATTATTATGTTGAAGCCCTAACCTTTAGGACCTCACAATATGACTGTTTTTGGAGATAGGGCCTTTGAAGATGCAATTCAGATAAAATGAAGCTGTTAAGGTGGGTCGTAATTCAATCTGACTGGAGTCCTTATAAAAAGAGATTAGGGCCCACAGAGACACTAGGAAAGTGCACACACAGAGATACAACCATGTGAAGACATGATGAGAACGTGGTCATCTGAAAGCCAAAGAGAGAGGCCTCAGAGGAACCCAAACCTGCTGACACCTTGATGTTGGACCTGTAGCCTCCAGAACTATGAGGAAACAAATCTCTCGTGTTTAAGCCACCCAGTGGTGGTATTTTCTTATGGCAGCTCTAGCAAACAAATACAACCACCGTTATAATTATTGTTTTTATTTCTCCCTCACTATTAAATTTCTTAGTAAATTCTGCCAATTCTGGCCTCTAAGTGCCTTGAAAACTGTCTAGTTCTCTTTTTCTAATGTCAACTTCTTCCATGTTTTTTTTTCAACTGGCTCTTCCCAGTAGATGGGCTCTGAGCTTACCCCTACTAGATTCTCCCTCAGCAAATCAGACAAAATGACCATCTCACTGAAGTGTATATTTGACTGTGATAGTTCTGCTTGATTATGATCGTTGTGCTTGCTTATGAAGTCTTCAGTGGCTCCCTGTCATTCCTACAATAAGGTCTAACGTGGCCTTCCAAAGGCTCTGCTCAGCCTTGTCCTCTTCTGCCCTTCTGCATCACTGACCTTATCTTTAGCCACACAATGTTGGATTCGCTTCCATCCCTTCTCCAACCTCCATGCTTTTGCACACACTATTCTTCCTTCAAAATACTGCTCCTGGAGTATTCATGGTTTATATTGCTATCTGAAGTCCACAGCAGGGTCCCACTGTCTCGGACCTGGAATAAACATCATGGTTTAGAACTCACGGAGGCCTGTAAACTGCTCTGTGTTACCCTTCCATCTTATTAATGAAAACACCAAAACCAGAAGGGCAAAATGATGCATGTCAGCTCACAGCATTAGTGATACAATTGACTTTGGAACACCCTTGACTTTGGGACGTGACTCTCTCTACCTCCTTACTTCTAGGCTGCCTTTATTGATGACATTTTCTTCCATCTCCAGGCTTTTCTTCATGTGGAGTTCAGTCACTTCTTAAACACTGTTTCAGTGAAGTTACTCCTCCCCCCAGAAAGTCACTGTGGTTCCCTCTTATTTTTCGTAACAAGCCTACAATAGGACTGGCCGCCAGGACACTCCATAGTGGGCTTTTGTCTTCTGCATTCATTTCCTAACAGGCATTGTCTATAGATGGCAGACAAGGCATTTTTATATCAATACTTTATTTCATTGATCTAAGATGTCATCAGTTATAAAATGGACTATTGTTTTAATTTATCACTTAAGGTAGAAAAAATGATGCCAATTAAGTTAAAATATACCATTGATTAAGAGTGGGTTCTAATTTCGTTGCCGCTCATTTCACATGGAAAATATGTAAATCTTAGAATTGATGCAATATAATATAATTAAAAATTGCTTCTTGGCTCAGATTCTACCGACCACATGAAGCTCTCCTTGACCAATCTTGGGCAGATTCCTTGAATTCTTGTAGAACTTATCAACTCCTTACTCATTTCCTAACTTCTCCAATTTCCTTTCTTCTCCTTTCTCTAGTTCATTGGTGATGATTGTGTGCCTGGCACAGGGCATGCAGTGATGAAGAGAATCTGGTCCCTGCCCTCATGGTCTTTTTACAAGGAAGTAAGGAAAATACATAAGTGAATAATTACAGACCACAAACTGCTATGAAGGAAATAATGCCAAAGATAGAGAATAAAGGCAGGGTGGTAGAGAGAGGGTAGAATGTTTTCCACTGGAGCCTCACCCTCCTTTCACCTGTCCACCCGTTTTCCAAAAACCAGTTCAAAAGTTTCATCTTCCCCCAAAACTTAACTTATTTTCTCCCACATAATCTACTTTACAAGAAAATCACTCCCTCCTCTAGCTTTGAATCTGGGTTTTTCCTTTGAGAATGATGGCATAGCAAGGTGTTGATAGCATGGATTCTTGGAGCCCCAGTCTCCCTGTGTTCAAATCTCAGCATGGTCATTTATTGGTTGCATAACTTTTTGGTAAATCTCTCTGTGCCTCAGTTTTCCTATTCTTAAAATAGAGATAATACTAGTACCTACATTATGACACTGCTATGGGGATTAAGTGAATTAAAACATGTAAAGTATTTAGAAAAGTGTTGGGCATGTAGAAAGCATTGTAAGGATCATTATATCTACCCTGGTTATTTGCTTTTATCCATGTTTTCTCTCCCCTTTTAGACTCTGATGTAGGCATGACTAAGGGCAAGCGATTTGGGAGCAGAATAGAAGAAAATCAAGTCCTGGTTGAATAAATTTTCTAGAAGCATAAGCTTGGATACATATTTCTTGACTATTCTAAATCTCATTCTCTTTATCATTTAAGTAATGATAGCAAATACATACATTTTGGAGTTTTCAGGGGGATAAATAAGATAAATACACAAAATGCCTGCTACATAGATCTTGGTGAAGACTGCTACTATTCTTACCTCAATCCAGGAAGGGCAGAGTCCACCTTATTACTCTTTGTGTTTTCATATCACTGAGCAGAACTCACCATCCATGATGTTAGTGGTATTAGTTAAGTGTTTGATAACAACTCATCGTATGAAAGAGCGAGTGAGTAAGCAAATGGTGGTGTCCACTAGACCCCTTGTCATGAGGATTGGTATAATAGTCATATTCCCGCTTTTGCTTCTTTATTTTGGAAGGGGGACAAATGATGAAGCGTGTGGGGTCTCTCTGGAGAGGGAATCTTACCCTTCTCCCTATCTCCTTCCAGGTACCCTAGAACAGCACATCCTCCACTGTGTTGATTATGCCTTCCGCATGGGTTTACCAGGTTATGCTGTCATCTCTTATTTTCCTGTTCTTGAAATTAGCGGGGCTTTGCTTAAGGGCTTGGGAAACTGGCATTCTTTTCTTTTCTTTTTTTTAATTTTTAAAGGATTTTTTTTAAAGATTTTATTTATTTATTTGACGGAGAGAGATAGTGAGAGCAGGAACACAAGCAGGGGGAGTGGGAAAGGGAGAAGCAGGCTTCCTGCCGAGCAGGGAGCCCAATGTGGCGCTCAATCCCAGGACCCTGGGATCATGACCTGAGCCAAAGGCAGACGCTTAAGGACTAAGCCACCCAGGCGCCCCGCATTCTTTTCTTTTAGAATACAATTTAAAATTTCCACTGGAAAATGCAATCATCAAGACCCAACAAAAGAGCTGCTTCCAGCTTTGGTTTTCAAGCTGGAATGTCTACATTTGAAGGCCACATGAACCCCCTGGAATATCATATTCCGTGACTGTAAGCCTTGGAAATTTTCACTCTCAATAAAGCACGTGTCTATAGCCCTGACAATGCATAAACCTTGTATCAGCGAACGCAACATTTGATTCACAGGCCCCTTCAGCTCTTATGTGTCACTGTTGTCATGCTACTTTGTGACTCCCCATTAAAGCTGGCATCTGGCTTTCTGGCTTACATTAAGTACTAATTTATTTTGGACAATTTTCAGGCCTAATCAACCAAAAGCCATATCCGTATGGCTCTGGGAAAACATTTCTCTTCTCACCTCTCCCACAGTATATCGTTTAGAATAAAATGCCTCATTAAACTAGATCTCAGTGATAGACATGTGTCACAAGTTATTGTACCTTGCAACACTCCCAAGAGATCAGTGGAAAATCAAACTAAAGCCATAACAGAAATGGGTCAGTTTTGGCAGTAGGTAAAATTCAAATGTATGTCATACTGTTCCTTACATTTGCTATTTTCTCTCTCTCGTCATTCTCTTTGATAGCAAAAATATCTGATGACTTAGGGCCCCGCTGAAAAGCAAAAAGAAGACATACTACATGGAGTACTTGGCTGCTCCTTGCCCCCTACCTGTTCTCCTCTCCCTGTGATTTAGTCAACCGCAAGTCTTCTTCACTAGCCCCTAGATGTCTCTGAAGTTGGTCTGTTTCTCTCCATGCTCACAGGCTCTCCTTCAGCTCAGGCTACCATTTTCTCCTCTGGGTTACTGAAATAGTCTCGCTTGTTTTTACTTAAGACTAGCTCATTCCCTTACCCCACTACCCTAGTCTGATGGTGATTGTTTTGTATGTTAGATTGACTGCTTTCAAGGCTCCAAATCTTCATCCCTGCCTGCATACACGTAGTTGACATGAGACTGCAATTCTCCTCACTAAAGGGAGGAATCGATCTACTTCTTGACTTCTTGAGTCCAGGCTGGCTTCATGACTCTCACTGGACCATGGAATGTGGCAGAAGTGGAAGAATGTCATTTCCTAGCCTAATCCTCAAGAGGCCTTGTTTACCTTGCTCTCTTGTGCCTCCACCATCACCAGGAAATCAAGGCCAGGCTAGCCTGCTGGAGGATGAGGGACGCATGGGGTAGAGCTGAGTCATCACATCAGCCCACTGAAACCAGCCTAGATCAATCAACAGCCAGCCCACTCTTCGGCATGTGAGAGAGAGACAGAGAGCCAGCCAAGATTAGCAGAGTCACTCAGCCGAAGCTCAGCTGACTCTGGACACATGGGCAATAAACATTCATTCATTGTGTATGCTACAAGGGTTTTCTGCTTGTTGTTATGAAGCGTTATGCTGGCGGTAGAAAAACCAATACACTTTTTTTTTTTTAAGATTTTATTTATTTATTTGACAGAGAGAGACACAGCCAGAGAGAGAACACAAGTAGGGGGAGTGGGAGAGGGAGAAGCGGCTTCCCGCTGAGCGGGAAGCCCGATGAGGGGCTCGATCCCAGGACCCTGGGATCATGACCTGAGCTGAAGGCGGATGCTTAATGACTGAGCCACCCACACGCGCCCCAATATACTTTCTAAAGTAGACTCTGATCATCTTGCTTAAGAATCTATGACAACAACAGAGATTGTCGCCGCCGCTTCTGCTCTAAGAAAATCATGTTACCCAACACCGGGAGGCTAGCAGGATGTACAGTTTTTATCACAGGTGCAAGCCATGGCATGGGCAAAGCTATTGCATTGAAAGCAGCAAGGGATAGAGCAAACATTGTCATTGCTGCGAAGACCACCCATGTAAACCCCAAACTTCCAGGCACAATCTTTACCGCTGCTCAAGAGGTTGAAGCGGCTGGAGGAAAGGCCCTGCCGTGCGCTGTGGATGTGAGAGATGAACAGCAAATCAGTAATGCAGTGGAGAAAGCAGTGGAACGATTTGGAGGAATTGATATTTTGGTGAATAATGCCAGTGCTGTTAGCTTGACCAACACATTGGAAACACCTACAAAGAGAGTGGATTTGATGATGAATGTCAACACCAGAGGCACCTTTCTGACATCTAAAACATGTATTCCTTATTTGAAAAAGAATAGGGCGCCTGGGTGGCTCAGTCGTTAAGCGTCTGCCTTCAGCTCAGGTCATGATCCCAGGGTCCCGGGATCGAGTCCCACATCGGGCTCCCTGCTCGGCAGGAAGCCTGCTTCTCCCTCTCCCACTCCCCCTGCTTGGGATCCCTTTCTCGCTGTCTCTCTCTCTGTCAAATAAATAAAATCTTTAAAAAAAAAAAGAAAAAGAGTAAAATTGCTCATATCCTCAATCTCAGCCCACCACTGAACCTAAATCCCTTGTGGTTCAAACAGCACTGTGCTTATACCATTGCTAAGTATGGTATGTCTATGTGTGTGCTTGGAATGGCAGAAGAATTTAAGGGTGAAATTGCAGTCAATGCATTATGGCCTAAAACAGCCATCCACACTGCTGCTATGGAGATGCTGGGAGGATCTGGTATTGAAAGCCAGTGTAGAAAAGTTGATATCATTGCAGATGCTGCCTGTTCCATTTTTAAAAAGCCAAAAAGTTTTACTGGAAACTTCATTATTGATGAAAATATCTTAAGAGAAGAAGGAATAAAAAATTTTGACATCTATGAAATTAAGCCAGGTCAGCCTTTGTTACCAGATTTCTTCTTAGATGAACACCCAGATACAATTACCAAGAAAATGGAATCACATGATGCTGTTCCAGAATTGAAAGAAGAGAAGTCACAGCCACCACCAAAACCACGTTCTGGAGCCGTGGCAGAAACATTTAGAATTGTTAAGGACTCTCTCAGTGATGATGTTGTTAAAGCCACTCAAGCAATTTATCAGTTTGAGCTCTCAGGTGAAGTTGGTGGAACGTGGTTTCTTGATCTTAAAAGCAAAGGTGAGAATGTTGGACATGGAGAGCCCTCTGATCAGGCAGATGTGGTGATGACTATGTCTACTGATGATTTTATAAAAATGTTTTCAGGGAAACTAAAACCAACAATGGCATTCACGTCAGGAAAATTGAAGATTAAAGGAAACATGACCCTAGCCATCAGATTGGAGAAGCTAATGAATCAGATGAATGCCAAGCTCTGAAGGAAAAGAAAAAAAAATGTCAATCACTAAGCTCAGAAAGTAAAAGGGATCAACAGTTAAAATCTGTTTGTTTTCTTCCCTTTTGTGTTATAAGGATATGCAAATTTGTTTTGGAAAAATAGAATTTCTGTATCTATAAGACTTGAAATTGTAATTAAAATGGCTAGCTAATTAAACATAAGCTTCATTAAGTGGAATTCTAAGACAGTCTGCCTATGGAATTTTCTGCGTTTTGCCCTCTGAGAGCTAGATTTCATTCATTGTGGGAAAGGTATGATCAGGTTCAAGCAGTAAAATTAGCTCTTTTCAGCACTTCCCATATAAAAGGAGATTAATCTGTTTTAAATTTTTCCATTTGGGATTGTATGCTAATGAAATATTAATGATATTTTAGATTTTCATATACTTGTTTTAAGAAAGATCTATAATGCATTTTCACAGAAATCACATAAACTAATAAATAGTGAAGACTAATGAAACAAAAACAGTTTTTCGTTCTAACTAGCTTTCCAGGTATAAGTTACCTGTTATTAATGTAATTTTGCTAATGTAATTCAGTATGTATCCTCTTTTAAATGTGTAAAAATATCTTAAAATAAAATAATTTCTCCCCAGGAAAAAAAAAAAAAAGAATCCATGACAACACTAATTGCTTTCCAAATGGCCATTCTATCCTTTTTTTGTCCTTTTTATAACAGAACCTGATTTCATTGAGGGTGAATCTTGTTAGAGTCAAACTCCCTTACCACTAAGATTGGTTATGTGATACGGTTTTGGTCAGTAATATCTGGACAGAAATCACTAGAGAGGGACTTCCTTCTTAAATAAAAAGGTAAAACTTCACTAGGAAGTTCATGAAAGAAGGAAGTGATAAATTGAGCTTCTTTAAAGGTTTAAAATTTTGTGCTTCAAGAGACATCATTAAAAAAATGAAAAGACAAGCCACAGGCCCAGGGAAAAATATTTTTTGAATCACATATCTGGTAAAGGACTTCTATCCAGAATGAAATAAAGAGCTTTTAAAGCTCAATAGCAAGACGAATAACCCAATTTAAAACAGTGGGCAGAAGATCTGAATAGGCACTTCAGCAGAGAAGACATACAAATAGCCAATAAGCTTGTGAAAAGATGCTTTACATCATTAGTCATTAGGAAGATGTGAATTCAAACTGTAGTGAGACACCACTTTATCCCCACTAGAATGGTTATCATTAAGAACAAAAAATCAAAAGTGTTGGCAAAGAAGTAGAGATTTTGGAATCCTTATATCACGGGTGACATATAAAATAGTGGAGCCACTTTGGAAGAATTTGGAAATTCCTTTTTTTTTTTTAAGATTTATTTGTTTTCTAGCTTTATTGACATATAGTTGACAGATAACATTGTGTAAGTTTAAGATGTACACATGATGATTTGATATACAAATCTATTGCAAAATGTCTACCACAATATGGTTAGTTAATATCTCCATTTCCTCACATAATTAATTACCTTGTGTGTGTGTTTTGAAAACATTTAAGATCTACTGCCTTAGCAACTTTCAAGTATATCATACTAGAGTCACCATGCTGTACATTACATCTCCAGAACTTACTTATTTTATAACTGGGAGTTTGTATCTTTTGACAACATCTCCCTATTTCCCCAACCTCCGGCCTCTGGAAACCACCATTCTACTATCTGCTTCTATGAGTTTAGCTTTTTTAGATTCCACATATAAGTAAGATTATACAGTATTTGTCTGTCTCTGTGTGACTTATTTCACTTAGCATAATGCCCTCAGGGTCCATTTATGTTGTCACAAATGGCAGAATTTCGCTCTTTCTCATGATGGAATAATACTCCATTGTGTATTTATATTACATTTTCTTTATCCATTTATTGGTGCATGAAGACTTAGATTGTTTCCATATCTTGGCTATTATGAATAATTCTGCAGTGAACATGGGAGTGCAGTTATTTCTTCAAGGTCCTGATTTCATTTTCTTTGGACATATACCCAGAAGTGGGATTCCTGGATCATAGAGTAGCTCTACTTTAATTTCTTTAGGAACCTGCTTACTATTTACACCAATTTGCATTCCCAACAACAGTGCATGAGGGTTCCCTTTTCTCTGCATCCTCTCAACACTTGTTCTCTCTTGTCTTTTTGGTGATAGCCATTCTAACAGTTGTGAGGTGCTATCTCATTGTGGTATTGATTTACATTTTCCTGAGGATGAGTGATGTTGAACACCTTACATGTACCTATTGATTATTTGTATTCTTCTTTGGAAAAATATCTACTTAGGTCCTCTGCTGATTTTTTAAAAATATTTTATTTGTTTATTTGAGAGAGAGAGAGAGAGAGAACAAGTTGGGGGAGTGACAGAGGGAGAGGGAGAAGCAGGCTCCCCACTGAGCAGGGAGCCTGATGTGGGGCTCCATCCCAGGACCCTGGGATCATGACCTGAGCCAAAGGCAGATGCTTAACCGACTGAGCCGCCCAGGCATCCCCCCTCTGCTGATTTTTTTTTTTTTTTATCATTTTGGTTGTTTTCTTTTGCTAATGAGTTGTACGAGTTCCTTATATATTTTGTTTATTAAGTCCTTATCAGATGGATAGTTTGCAAATATTTTCTCTCATTCTTTAGGTTGCCTTTTCATGTTGTTGATGATTTCCTTCACTGTGCAGAAACATTTTAGTTTGATGTAGTCTTACTTATTGATTTTTGCTTTTGTTGCTTGCACTTTTGGTGTTATATCCAAAAAATCATTGCTAAGAGCAACATCAAGAACTTGTTCCCTATGTTGTCTTCTAGAAGTTTTAGGGCTAAAGTCTTATGTTTATTTTTATTTATTTATTTATTTATTTTTTATTTATTTGAGACAGAGAGAATGAGAGACAGAGAGCATGAGAGGGAGGAGGGTCAGAGGGAGAAGCAGACTCCCTGCCGAGCAGGGAGCCCGATGCGGGACTCGATCCCGGGACTCCACGATCATGACCCGAGCCAAAGGCAATCGCTTAACCAACTGAGCCACCCAGGCGCCCCTAAAATCTTATGTTTAAATCTTTAATCCATTTAGAGTTAATTTTTGTGGCTAGTATAGAATAGGGATCCAATCTCATTCTTCTGCATGATTATTCAGTTTCCCCAGCACTATTTATTGAAGAGACTATTCTTTGCCCATTTAGGGTTCTTGGCTCTCTTGTCAAATAATAGTTGAATGTATATGTTAGGGTTTATTTCTGGGCTCTTGATTCTGTTCCATTAATACTGTCTATTTTGGGGACGCCTGGTTGGCTCAGTCGTTAAGCATCTGCCTTTGGCTCAGGTCATGGTCCCAGGGTCCTGGGATCGAGCCCCACATTGGGCTCCCTACTTGGCGGGAAGCCTGCTTCTCCCTCTCCCACTCCCCCTGCTGTGTTCCCTCTCTTGCTATGTATCTATCTGTCAAATAAATAAATAAAATCTTAAAAGAATACTGTCTATTTTTATACCAGTATAATATTCTTTGATTACTATACTTTGTAGTATAGTTTGCTATCAGAAAGTGTGAGGCTTTCAGCTTTATTTTTCTTTCTCAGGATTGTTTTGGCTATTTGGAGCTTTTTGTGGTTCTATATGGATTTTATGATTGTTTTTCTATTTCTGTAAAGAATACCATTGGAATTTTGGTAGGGATTGCATTGAATCTATAGGCAGCTTTGGGTAGTATGGACTTTTTAACAATATGAATTCTTACTATCCATAAACACGAGTTTTCTTTCTATTTATTTGTGTCTTCGGTTTCTTTGAACAAATCTTTATAGTGTTCAGTGTATAGATCTGTCACCTCCTTGGTTAAAATTTTTTTTTAAATTTATACTTAAGTATTTAAGTTGTTTGTGTTTATATGTTTATTGTTTTTTAAGTATTTTATTGTGTTTATTGTTTTTGATGCTATTGTAAATGAGATTGCTTTCTTTATTTCTTTTTCAGAGGTATAGAAATTCAACTGATTTCTGCACATTGTTTTTGTACCCTGAAACTTTATTAAATTCACTGAACAGTTCTAATAGTTTTTGGTGTAGTCTTTAGAGTTTTCTATGTTAATATCATGCCATCTGCAAACAGACAATTTTGCTTCTTCCTTTCTGGTTTGGATAACTTTATTTACTTTTCTTGCCTAATTGCTCTGGCTAAGATTTCGAGTATTATGTTGAATAGGAGTGGTGGTGAGAATGGGCATCCTTGTCTTGTTCCTGATCTTAATGGAAAAACTTTTAATCTTCCATTGTTCAGTATGATGTTAGCTATGGCGTTGTCACATATGGCCTTTATTATGTTGAAGTGTATTCCTTCTATATTCAGTTTTTTTGAGTTTTAATCATGAAATCATGTTGTATTTTGGCAAATGCTTTTCATGCAGCTATTGAGATGGCCATATGATTTTTATCTTTCATTCTATTAATGTTGTGTCACATTTATTGATTTGCATAGGTTGAACCATCTTTGCATCTCAGGGATAAATCTCATTTGATCATGCTCTATGATACTTTTAATGTGCAGTTCAATTCAGTTTGCTTGTATTATGAGAATTTTTGCCTGTATACTTAACAAGGATATTGGTCTGTAGTTTTCTTTTCTTGTAGTTTCCCTATCTGATTTTGGTAAAGGGTAATTAATACTGGTTTTATAAAATGAATTTTGGAGTGTTCCTTCTTCATTTTTTGGGCAGAGTTTGAGAAGGATTGGTATTAATTCTTTTTTGTTGTTATTTTTGTTAACATCCAGTGTTATATTAATTTCAGATATACAATATAGTGATTCAAGAATTCTATGCATTATTCAGTGCTCATCATGAATAGTATACTCTCTAATCCCCATCACATATTTCACTCATCTTCCCACCAATTCCCCTCTGGTAGCCATCAGTTTCTTCTCTATAGTTAAGAGTCTGTTTCTTGGTTTGTCTTTTTCTTTCCTTTACTCATTTTGTTTCTTAACTTCCATATATGACATATGGTATTTGTCTTTCTCTGATTGACTTATTTCACTTAACTATTATACTCTCTAGCTCCATCCATGTTGTTGCAAATGGCAAGATTTCATTCTTTTTTTATGGCTGAATAATATTCCCTTGTATATAAATATGTCTTCTTTATCCATTCATCTATTAATAGACACTTGGTCTGCTTTCATAATTTTGCTATTGTAAATAATGCTGCAATAAACATAGGTGTGCATATATATCTTTTCAAATTACTGTTTTTGTATTTTTTGAGTAAATCCCCTGGTGCAATTCCTGGACCATAGGGTGGTTCTATTTTTAATTTTGTGAGGAATCTCCATACTGTCTTCCACAGTGGCAGCACCAGTTTGCATTCTCACAAACAGTGCAAGAGGTTTCCTTTTTCTCCACATCCTCGCCAACACTTGTTGTTTCTTGAGTTTTTTATTTCAGCCACCCTGACAGGTGTGAGGTGATATCTCATTGTAGTTTTGATTTGCATTTCCCTGATGATGAGTGATGTTGACCGTCTCTTCATGTGTCTGTTGGCCATCTGGATGTCTTCTTTGCAGAAATGTTCATTCATGTTTCTGCTCAATTTTAATTAAATTATTTGTTTTTGGGGATGTTGTGTTATATAAGTTCTTTATATATTTTGGATACTAACCTTTCATTAGGTATATCATTTATAAATATCTTTTCCCATTCCATAGGTTGTCTTTACATCAAAAGCCTTTCATTTTGATGTAACCCAATAGTTTACTTTTGCTTTTATTTCCCTTACCTCAGGAGACAATATCTAGAAGGATGTTGCTATGGCCAATGTCAAAGAAATTACTGCTCATGCTCTTTTCTAGGATTTTTAAGATTTCAGGTCTCACATTTAGGTCTTTAATCCATTTTGAGTTTATTTTTTGTATGGTGTAAGAAAGTGGTCCAGTTTCATTCTTTTGCTTGTAGCTGTCCAGTTTTCCCAACATCATTTGTTGGGAAAACTGTCTTTTTCCTGTTGCATTTTCTTGCTTCCTTTGTCAAAGATTAATTGGCCATGTAATTGTGGGCTTATTTCTGGGCTTTCTATTCTGTTCCACTCATCTGTGTAACTATTTTTGTGCCAGTACCATACTGTTTTTATTACCACAGTTTTGTAACATAACTTGAAGTCTGGGATTGCAATATATCTAGTTTTGTTTTTCATTTTCAAGATTGCTTTGGCTATTCAGGGTCTTTTGTGGTTCCATGTAAATTTTAAGATTGTATGTTCTAGTTCTGTGAAAAATGCTGTTGGTATTTTGATAAGGATTGCATTAAATGTGTAGATTGCTTTAGGTGGTATAGATATTTTAATGATATTTGTTCTGATCCATGAGCATGAAATGTCTTTCCATTTCTTTGTGGCATCTTCAGTTTCTTTCATCTACGTTTTATAGTTTTCAGAGTACACATCTTTCACCTCTTTGTTTAAGTTTATTCTTAGATATTTTATTATTTTTGCTGTAATTGTAAATGGGATTATTTTCGTAATTTCTCTTTCTGCTGTTTCATTATTAATGTATAGAAATGAAATCACTTTCTGTACATTGATTTTGTATTCTACATCTTTACTGAATTTGTTCATCAGTTCTAGTAGTTTTTGGTGGAGTCTTTAAGGTTTTCTATATGTAGTATCATGTCATCTGCAAACAGTGCAAGTTTTACCTCTTCCTTACCAATTTGGATGCTTTTACTTCTTTTTGTTGTCTGATGCTGTGTCTAGGACTTAAATAAAAGTGGTGAGAGTGGACATCCTTGTCTTGTTCCTGACCTTAGGGGAAAAGTTCTCAGTTTTTCTCCATTGAATATGATGTTAGCTATAGGTTTTTCATATAAGGCCTTTATTATGTTGAGGTATGTTCCTTCTAAACCTACTTTGTTGAGCGTTTTTATAATGAATGGATGTTGCACTTTGTTGAATCCTTCTTCTGCATCTATTGAAATGATCATATGGTTCTTTCTTTTCTCTTATTGATGTGATGTATCACATTGACTGATTTGCAAATATTGAACCATGCTTGCATCTTGGGAGTAAATCCCATTTGATCATGGTGAATGATTTTTAAATGTATTATTGGATTTGGTTTGCATCTATGTTCGTCAGAGATATTGGCCTGTAATTCTTTTTTTGTGGTGTCTTTATCTGGTTTTGGTGTCAGGTTAATGCTGTCCTCATAGAATGAATTTGGAAGTTTTCCTTCCTCTGCTGTTTTTTGGGATAGCTTGGAAAGAATAGGTATTAACTCTTCTTTAAAAAAAAAAAAAGATTTTATTTATTTATTTGAGAGAGAAAGAGAGAGAATACAAGCAGGGGTAGGAGCAGAGAGAGAGGGACAAGCAGACTCCATGCTGAGGGTGGAGCCTGACGATGCAGGGCTTGATCTCACAACTCTGAGATCATGACCTGAGCTGAAATCAAGGGTCAGATGCTCAACTGACTGAGGCACCCAGGTGCCCCAGGTACTAACTCTTTTTTAAATATTTGGTAGAATTCGCCTGAGAAGATATCTGGTCATGGGCGTTTGTTTGTTGGGAATTTTTTGATTACTGATTCAATTTCATTGCTGGTAATTGGTCTGTTCAAATTTTCTATTACTTTCTGCTTCAGTTTGGTAGTTTATGTTTCTAGAAATTTATCCATTTCTTCTAGTTGTCCAGTTTGTTCACATATAATTTTTTAATAATATTCTCTTATTTCATTGATCTGTTCTATTCCATTTTTTTAGTTTCTATAATATTTTTTTTCTGCTCTAATCTTCCTTATTTCCCTTCTTTGCTGGTTTGGGGTTTTGTTTGCTCATCTTTTTCTAGTTCCTTTAGGTGTAAGGTTAGGTTGTTTATTTGGGATTTTTCTTGCTTCTTGAGGTAGGCCTGTATTGTTATAAAGTTTGTTTTAGAAGTGCTGTTGCCATATTCCTAAGATTTTGGACTTTTGTTTTTTCATTTTCATTTTTTCTCCATGTAATTTTTTTTCTTCTTTGATTTCTTGGTTGACCCATTCATTGTTTAGAAGTATGTTATTTATCCTCCATGTATTTGTGCTCTTTCCAGGTTTTTTCTTGTGGTTGGTTTCTAGTTTCATAGTGTTACAGTCAGAAAAGATGCATGGTATGACTTTGATCTTTTTGAATTTATGGAGACTTGTTTTGTGGCCTAATATGTGGTTTTTTTCTGGAGAATGTTCCGTGTGCACTTGAAAAGAATGTGTATTCTGCTCTTTTAGGATGGCATGTTCTGAATCTTTCTGTTAAATCCATCTCGTCCAGTATGTCATTCAAAGCCACTGTTTTGTTGTTGTTCATTTTCTGTTTGGGTGATCTGTCTATTGATGTAATGGGATGTTAAAGTCCCCTATTATTATTGTATTACTGTGGATTATGGTTGTTATTAACTGTTTTATGTATTTGGGTGCTCTCATGTTGGGTGCATAGATATTTTCAATTGTTATATCTTCTTCTTGGATTGTTCCTTTTATCATTATATAATGTCCTTCTTTGTTTCTTGTTACAGTTTTTGTTTTAAAGTCTATTTGTCTGATATAAGTATTTCTATCCCAACTTTCTTTTGACATCCATTTGCATGATAAATGTTTCTCCATCCCTTCTTTTATTTTTTTTTTAAGAGACGGAGAGGGGGAGGGGGGGGAAGAAGGGCAGAGGGAGAGAGAGAATCCCAAGCAGGCTCCAAGACCAGCATGTAGCCTGACATGGGGCTTGATCTCACAACCCTGAGATCATGACCTGAACAGAAATCAAGAGTTAGACACTTAACCAACTGAGTCGCCCAGGTGCCCCTTTCCATTCCCTCTCAATCTGCATGTGTGTTTAGGTCTGAAATGAGTCTACTGTAGGTAGCATATAGATGGATCTTTTTTTTTTTTTTAATTCATTCTGTCACTCTAGGTCTTTTGATTAGAGCATTTAGTCCACTTACATTCAAAGTAATTATTGATAGATATGTATTTATTGCCATTTGGTACTTGTTTTGTGGTTATTTTTATAGTTCTTCTCTGGTCCTTTCTTCTCTTGCTCTCTTTCATGGTTTGCTGGCTTTCTTTAGTGATATACTTGGATTCCTTTTTCTTTATGTTTTACATATCTATTACTGGTTTTTGATTTGTGGTTGCTATTAGTTTGTATATAACATCTTCTGCATGTAGCAGTCTATACGAAGTTGATAGTTGCTTAAGTTTGAACCCATTCTTAATGCACCCTACCCCATGTTTTAGGTATATGGAGTAATATTTTACATCCTTTAATTTTGTGAATCCCTTGACTGATTTTTACAGATATATTTATTTTACTACTTTTGTGTTTCCTGCTTTTCTTACTCTTACTTATGGTCTTATATATCCACTCAAAAAGTCCCCTTTAACATTACTTATAACGATAGTTTAGTGGTCATGAACTCCTTTAGCTTTAGTTTATCTGAGTAATGCTTAATTGCTCCTTCTATTCTGAATGATAGCCTTGCTGGATAGAGTATTATTGGTTGCAGATTTTTTTTCCCTTTCAGCACTTTGAATATATCATGACACTCTCTTCTGGCCTGCAAAGTTTCTGCTGAAAAGTCCACTATAGCCTTATGGGGTTTCCCCATAGCCTTACAGTGTTTCTCTTTCTGCTTTTAAAATTCTCTCTTTATCATTATGTTTTGCCATTTTGGTTACTATGTGTGTTGGTGTGGACCTCTTTGGATTGATTTTGTTGGGGTATCTCTCTGCCTCCTGGATCTGGATATCTGTTTCCTTCCCCAGATTAGGGAAATTTTCAGCTATTATTTCTTCAAATAAATTTTCTTCTCCCTTTTCTCTCTCTTCTTCTGGGATTCCTATAATGTGAGTATTATTATGCTTGATGCTCCAAAATGAATTGCTGAGTTCCCTAAGTTTATTCTCAGTTTTGCATAGTTTTTTTTCTCTCACTTGCTTAACTTGATTAATTTCCATTATTCTGTCCTTCAGGTCATTAATTCATTCCCCAGCTTCTTCTGGCCTACTACTTATTCCATCTAGTGTATTTTTAATTTCATGTATTGTGTTCTTTGTCTCTGATTGGTTCTTTTTAAATAGTCTTCTATCTCTTTGTTAAGGATCTCACTGATGTCCTTCATTCTTTTTTCAAGTCCAGTGAGTATCTTTATGATCATTATTTAAATTCTCGATCAGGCATATTAGTTATATACATATCACTTAGGTCTCTTGCTATGGTTTTGTCCTGTTCTTTCATTTATAACATATTCCCCTATCTCCTCATTTTGCCTGACTCCTGGTGTCTGTTTCTGTGTGTTAGGAAAGTCAGCTAGGTCTCTTGCTCTCAAAAGCAATGGCCTTATGAGGAGGAAGTCCTCTAGTGCCCTGCAGTGCAGTGTTCCCTCTTCACCAGAACCTGGGGCTTTAGGGGGTGTCTCCTATATGCATGTGTGCATCCTGCTGTTGTGTCCTGGCCACTTTTTCCTTTGATCTAGTCATCTGCAGAGACTCTCTTTGCCTGTTGTGGGCAGTGTTTTGTCCCTGGCCAGAGTGGAGCATTCAGTTTTAACAAGATGCATACTGGTCTGCTTTTGACATGAAACTGCTGCTGTAGCCACTGGGATGGGGCCACCCTAGCGGTGGGTGGGGGGCATTCTAGCAGGATCCACAAAGCTTGCAAAGTGGGTGGGGCCCACAGTTTTAACAAGGTATGCCTCAGGCTTCCCATAGAGTCCATTGCAGCCTCAGGCACTGCTGCCAGGAAAACACGTGGGTTGGGAGAGGTATAGGCAAGGTTTGTGCTGGTCTTCTGGGGGAGGGGAACTGCAGTGCCAGGACTGACTGGGACATGGATCTGCTGAAGTATTTGGGGAGGGGTTGGTGGCCCTGACTTTATGCTGAGGAGCAGGGGAGGGAGATGGTGCCTGCCAGCTCCTTTTTTCTTGGAGGAGTCCCTCAGTGATCCCTGCCCTTCTGGAACATGCTCCAAAATGAATAAACTACTCTCCCTCTCACATGTCCCAGGCATTTTTTCAAATTGCTTCTTCTATGCTGTATTTCAGCAGGCTGTTTATCATGCCATTTCTTTAAGGGTGGGGACACAGATTCCTCTTGCCCTCTGGGGTTTCCCAGATCCAATCCCGTTGATTTTTAAAATTCCAGGCTTTAAGTCCCACTGGTTGTTAGAACCTACAAATTTTGGCTTTTCCCACTTTCAAAGCTAAATATTATGGAGATTTGTCTTCCTGGGGGGGGGGGGGATCCCCAGTGTAATAGTCTGTTTCTTGCCCTTGTCCAGGCCATGGTTCTCTCCTTCCCCCTCCACCCAGGATAGCCACAGCTCTGCACTCTGTCTCCACCCTTCCTACCCTCTTTAATGTGTCTTCTTCTCTACCTTTACTTGTCGAGTTTGTTCTGCCAATCTTTGGGCAGTTTTCTGGGTTGTATACACTGATGTGAGTGTTATCTAGTTGTAGCCTTGCAAGGAGGTGAACTTAGAATCCTCCTACTCAACCATATTCCCAGCCTCAGCTATAGTTATTTTTAATTCTTTTGTCCTTTAACCTTTATTTAGGCAATTTCTTAAAAATTAAACAGTTTATCATAAATTTATCATGTGGCCCAACTATTTCACTCCTAGTAATCTACCTACAAGAAATGAAAACATGTCTACCCAAAGACTTGTACATAAATGTTCATAGCAGTATTATTCATAATAGCTCAATACTGAAAAATCCCTAGTGTCCACCAACTGCTGAATGGATAAATAAAATGTGATATTTCCAAATAATAGAATACCAATCACCAATAAAAAGGAATGGGCTAGTAACACATGTATCATATGGATGAATCCCAAAGTCAGTGTGTGAAGTGAAGGAAGCCAAACACAAAATGTCACATATTATATAATTTCATTTATATGAAGTGTCCAGAAAAGGCAAGTCTACAGAGACACAAAGTAGTTGCCTGTGGCTGGAGATGGGAATTGAGAGTGACTTCACATGGGTGTAAAGTATCTTTTTGGGGCGATGGAAATGCTCTAAAATTGGATTGTAGTGACAGTTGCACAATTCTGTGAAGTTTCTAAAACTTACTGAATCATATACCAAAAAGGGTGAATTTAATTGTGTATAAGTAGTATCCCAATAAAGCTGTCAAAAATAATAAAAGAAAAATGAAATAGTTAAAACATTTCTCCATTCTTTAGTAGAAGAGCATAAGAAAATACACCATGATTGTAATGACAGTATGTAAAAATAAAACAAAATCAAACATCTTACCAGGGTAAAACTGTTTTGTCTTCTACCCTTTGGCCTTTTACCTTCTTTGTGGTTGGAATGCAGCCTTGATTACTGGATGTATTGCAAGTATCTTCATCCATGAGGATGAAAGCCACCTACTAAGGATAGTGTAGCAGGAAGACAGAAAAAACCTGAGGGCTTGATGACATGTTTGAGTTGTTGCACCAGCCCAGAATTATCTCCCTCCAGACTTCTGGATATTGAGAATAAGAAACATCTGTCTGTTTATGCCAATATTAGTTGAGTTTTTGTCACTTGTAGAAAAAATTATATGTTCAAAAGCTTTTCATTGCTCATAAGTAAAGTTAAAACTCTAACCAAATCTTAATGATCTGGCCTTTGACTGTATCTCCATGAGGTTTAAAAAGCCACTGAGCCATTGGAGGAAATAGATCTCTTTCTTACTTTGTCTCCATCTCTTTCATTCTTTTGCTGGTTTCCTGCTCCATTTAGAGCTCATCCAGTCTGGTCCTCAGGCTGACCTTCTTATACAAGGTGCCCACCAAGAGATAGAAATCATCTCATAGAGGATTTAAGTGTCTAGTCTTCCATGGTCTCTAGCCATCAGGTCAACATAGGTTACCTGGCTTCCTTCTTATTCCAAACACCAAAGTTTTTGTTTGTTTGTTTGTTTATTTGTTTTTTGTTTTTGTTTGTTTGGTTGTTTTTTTTTTGCAGGTTGGGGAAGGAAGATGGCATGTTCTGCTAGGCCTTGCTTGACTCTGATTTGCTATTTTCAAGGGCATAAGGAAATTCCAGCTTTTTTCCTGTGTGGGCACCCATGGAAAAGTCTGGGTTGTCACCTGGCACCTACTTTGACACGGACACCCCTCCCAGCTCTCCCTGCTATGTTAATCTCATGCCGTTGTTTCATGAGGGATATCAGCAAGGCAGCCAACTTACCATGTTTCAGGAAAGACATAAAAAGCACAGGTCTCTTGGCCTGGTATTCCTCAAATCTATCTGGAAGACTTCATCACTTCTCCTTTCTACCAACTCTAGGACATGGGACTAGCAGCATGGCAAGAGATGGACCACCATCTGAACTTTCTCTCCTCCTCCTCCTCCTCCCTTGCTCAAGTACTTGGGGAGCAAGGATCCATTCTGTTTGATTACATATCTACTACATTCATTTTGGTCTTGCATTGGCTTTTAAATATTTAAAGACGAAGCATTGTGTGTACCATTAACTGGCCTAATTTGAGAACTTATTATTCCTGGGACATAAGAATAGGATGATAAGGTTATTCCTAAGGGGAGTAAAGAATATGAGACCACATGAGCTAATTCTTCATAATATTATTCTATCACACCTGGAATCTGGCTCACACTGTTCAGGCTTTTCTGTGTCCTGTTTTAATGGAACTCTTGGAAAGACCCAACCCGACAACTGGCTATGAAAAGATCTCTACTCTGCACTCCCAAATGGCATATTTCATTCCTGCTGATCCTCAGTGATAAATCTAGTTTGATTTTGCTATGTCTCTGTTCACATTTGGACTTTTTTGGATCATCTCCTTCTTTGAGCTGCATTTTTGTTTATTCCAGAAACTCCATGATCCCTTCAGTTTTTCCCTCCTCTTAGTCCCAGCATGCCATGCAGCTGGTGCAGCTGGGAAATCTATACCATCCCCCTGCTAAGGGATAATTACAGCAATTACAGCCTAGACTAGTATTTCAAAGAAGCAGTATTTCTACATCATTGTTAAAATTGGTTCAATTTGCCATGTGATTTGAGTGGTAAACACTTTTTTCCAATATTGTGAATTTCAAAACATTCTACTGTCAGTGCTATAGAAATCTGGAAAATGTATAGCTTATGATAATGCATTTGGCCAGAGTACAAACAACCAGAAAGGCTCTAGTTTACTATATAAGATGTTATGGCATGATTCAGCTATCTTAGGAAGGGGATTTGGCAATTTGAGCAGAGAAATAGGAAATACTTTCAAACTAAATAAGCATAATGTGATAAAAATTGGAAAGAAAAATAGTAACATGCAAACCATAGTAATTTCTTTCAAGTAACTTAAAGACAATTAAGTTCAAATAGGAGTCTGGTTCCAATATAATTCAGTCCACCAAAGGTTAAATTTTCTTAGACTACATGTAAAACACTCATGGACTAAGTTTCCCTTCAATTGACCACTTTGTCCTCCCTATGTTCACAATTTTAATGGAAAAAAAAAACTGGAAAATGAAATTCACTCTACATTCTTATGATCTCCAGCTAAGTATGATCCCAAAGAGCTAATGATTCTTCAAAAGCATCAGATTTATGAACCATGGTAATGGAAAAGGGAGAATTAGGTAAAGTGTTTCTCCTATTGACTTTATACTAACTAGACTAATGGAAACCCTAATAAAAGTAATTTTATCTAAGAGAAGAGGATTTTCTTTTAAATAGTTTCTTGTATTTCTGTAACTCATTAAGTGATAAATTGGAATCCACTTTTTCTCCCACAACTTGCTGAGGGTATTAGCAAGCCACAAATAATAACAGGATCTAGAAATTTCAGAGTTTAGAAAAATTGCTTAAATTACTTCCTATTGCCTGAAAGTTTAAGCTATGTATCCTTTTTTCTTTTTATTTAAGCACATGTTTAGATTCAAGGTTTACTTAATCTGACCAGTTCTTTTTTTTTTTTTTAAAGATTTTTATTTATTTATTTGACAGAGAGACACAGCGAGAGAGGGAACACAGGCAGGGGAAGTGGGCCGAGCAGAGATCTTTTCATAGCCAGTTGTCGGGTTGGGTCTTTCCAAGAGTTCCATTAAAACAGGACACAGAAAAGCCTGAACAGTGTGAGCCAGATTCCAGGTGTGATAGAATAATATTATGAAGAATTAGCTCATGTGGTCTCATATTCTTTACTCCCCTTAGGAATAACCTTATCATCCCATTCTTATGTCCCAGGAATAATAAGTTCTCAAATTAGGCCAGTTAATGGTACACTTAACGACTGAACCACCTAGGCACCCTAATCTGACCAGTTCTTAAGCAGGAGGTTTCCCATCCCCCTTTTCTGAACACAGTATGTACCAGTCAACTATGGGTATAATAGTGTAACCACCACAATAACAAAATCACAAAATCTTAATAGCCCACACAGCTAAGCATCTATCCAGCTCAAGATTCACTGGATGGTCTGGGAGTCAGCTGATTAATACCAGGCTTGACCATGTGGCTCAGTTCCACATGCCTCTCATCTTCTTTTTGGGATACACAGACTAATTTGAGTGCATTTTTCTTGTAGCAACAGAAGAATTGCAAGAAAATTGGAATGAAAGCATTCAAGATCTCTTAAACCTAGGCTCATAGCTGATACTCTGTGTCTTCTGTCTTCCTCTATTAGCGAAAGCAAGTTATGTAGCTAAACTCAATGTCAAGAGATAGGAAAATATATTTCACTTCTTTAATGTGAAAAATGGCAAAGTCACATGGGAAAGGGTAGGAATATAGGAAAAGGTGAAAATTTGGGGCTAATAATACCATTAAACGCACAACTTTTGTGTCATTCAATACTAAAATAGGAAGGACAAAGACTTGATAAATATCAAGGCCATAATAGAGAAAAATACATGTATTGATTGATTCATCTATTCATTTACTGTACCAGTAATCTGTTGTTATGTAATCAATTATCCCAAAACTTAGCAGCTCAAAAAATACACTTTATTATCTGATAGTTTCTGTAGGTTGGGAATCACACTTGGCTGGGTCCCCTGGCTCTGGATCTCTTATAAGCCTGCAGTCATATCAAGGTTTGACTGAGAAGAATCTACTTCCATGGTTGTTGATAGGATTTAATTCCCGCAGTCTTTTAAACTGAGGCTTTGGTTCCCCATGAGTTGGTGGCTGGAGGTCTCTCTCAGCTCCCTGCCATGGTGGCCTCTCTGTAGAACATATTAGAACATTTTGCCAGCAAGAGTGCAAGAGTGAATTCCAGCAAGAGAGAGTGGAAAGTAAGATGGGAGTCACAGTCTTCTGTCACCTAATCACAGGATTGGCATCCAATGCTGTATTCTGTTTGTTAGAAGCAAGTCACTAGGTCTGGCACAACTCAAGGGGAAGGGAATTACAGAAAGGCCATGGAGGGCAAGAGAGCAGGGGTCATTGCGAATCATTTCAGAAGCTGTCCAAAACACCCAATCACTCTTCAACTTGTGGAGCTTCTGCTATGTGTAAAACCCTGGGTTTGGAATGTATGTATGCAGATGTGAAGAAACATACATTTTTTATATGGCTGATTCAACCATACAAAAAATAAGAATAAAAAAACATGTTCAGTCCCTAATAACCCCATGGCTGGATTACCATATGCCAAAGCATCTTCACATTTTTACTCTATTTAGAAACCTTTACTGTACCTATAACATTCAGGATAAAATTCTAGTTCCTTAGATTATACCCATTTTGATCCAACACCTATCTATACGTCTAGTCCCAGAGTTTCTCCATTTCCTAGACTACTAATTTTATGAACTTTTAATAAGATTTAACATTGAGTTTGGTAAATACTAGTCAAAAAAGGCTAAGTTGCTTTGGATACCATAGGGTTTCTCAGAACTTTCAGTATGCTAAAATGTGCATATAATCTGCACTCTTTCCCAAACATTTTACACATTTAACTATTGAATCCCTTCATCACACAGTATTTCAGGAGACTCATAATTCTCATGAATACTGGACTCAACTTAATTTCTGTGACTGTGTCTCTTCTATTGTCTGATCCAGCTTGTCTCTGAAATCATCATGCTATTACTGCTTTCTAAGTGTCCTCACATCCTGGCTTTTCTGCCTAGAATGTTCTTCTCCTTTCCATCATCTTCTTAATTGAAACTAGATCCTTGGGGTGCCTGAGTGGCCCAGTCAGTTAAGCGTCTGACTCTTGATTTCGGCTCAGGTCATGATCTTGGGGTCCTGGGATGGAGCCTCGTGTCAGGGTCCATGCTCAGTGGAGAGTCCGCTTGAGATTCTCTCCCTCTCCTTCTACCTCCCCTCCCACTGTGCACGTGCTCTCTCTCTGAAAAAAAAAAAATTAAACTAGATCCTTAAAAACTCAGCTCAAAAATCACCTCCTCTAAAAACCTTACCCTGATTTCTTTTCTCTGTGCTTTACCAGTAACCTGTGTACTGTGCTTATTACATGATGTTGTAAACTGTTTTATTTATTTCTCACCTCTCCCCATTTCCCTAAATTATAATCTTCCTGAGGAAAGACCCATATATAGCTCCAGTTCATAGCCCTGGTGCCTACAAAGTGTCAGACCTACAGCAGCTACTGAAGAAAATAATGCTTTTTGGATGCTAGAATGAATGAATAATACCTGGTTCTTTTTTCATTTGTGGCAGAGATAGTTGGTGTTTCTCCTGCTTTGTGCAGCCTCCCTAGCCATTAGGCTGAGGACATGTGACTAGTTCTGCCCAAAGGGCTCTAGAGGTCCCATATTGAGATTGTGGAACCACACATGTGGGCATCTTAGATTTCTATGTCATTGCATGGAGAAAAGCAGCTTTTATCAGACATTAGATGAATGAAATATAAATGAAATGAAACTTTGCTGTGTTAAGTCCCTAAAACGCCAGTTTTGTCTATCTTAATTAAGATGTTACACCAAGGCTAGTGGAAGTCTGATGCAGGCATTAATGTGTAGCATAAAGACTTAAAAAAAAAATCCAGCAGACCGAGACAAGTGCTAGGAGATTGCTTTGGAATTACCCGGATTCTTTTTAGTTTTGGTCACTAAGAAGCTGCTAGATGCACATCTTCTTTGCAAAGATGCCTGGGGAAAACTTACAGACATGGTAGCAATTACTGCTATATTTTACATAGAGCTGCCTAATTTGACTTGTTTTATGCAGAGAAAATGAAATATACAGAAAGGATGCCAGAATATCCAAGGAAATATACAATAGTTTAAAGAAAAAGAAGCATTTTATAAAATGAATGACAGCTTTGCTGCCTGCACTGAGCAAATTCAGTGGAGAATTGCTCAATTTAGCTCTTGTTTTGCCTAGGCAGTCTAAACTTGAAACTCTAAGAAATTCCTCTTGGATTGATTTGATTACAGCTTGGGTGTCAGGCCTCTAATTCTAAGAAACAGGAAACTCCTTTCTTCTTCATTTATGGAAATGTTGAGAATTTTTTGTTGTTGTTGAGATAAAATCTGTGTAGGTTATGGTTTAATATATGTATATATTGCAAAGTGGTCACCAAAATAAGGTTAGTTAACATCCATTTCTTCACATAGTTATACTTTCTTTTCATAGTGAGACTTTTCGAATCTACTCTCTTAGCAACTTTCGAATACACAAGAGTATTGTTAATTATATATATTAATAACTATATATACTGTATACCATGCTGTACATTACATCCCCAGAACTTATTCATTTTATATAATTGGAATTCAACTATTTTCACCCATTTCTCTCACTCCCCAACCCCCCATCCTGGCAGCCACCAATCTGCTCTCTTTTTCTATGAGTCCTTTTTTTTTTATGTTCCACATATAAATGAGATCATACAATATTTGTCTTTCTCTGTCTGACTTATTTTACTTAGCATAATGCCCTCAAGTTTCATCCATGTTTTTTGTAAATGGTAGGATTTTGAGAAGTTGGGAATTTAGGGCTTTATTTCAGAAGGAAAATGACTGCATAGAAATCCCAAGGGCTTTGTTTTTCGGTCTAAAGTTTTAGTTGCAAGTAGCAGAAACTGACTCTGAGCTGAAAAGGGCTTTATTGGGAGGAAATTGTGTAGCCCCCAGAATCAGTGGGAAGGCTGGAGAGCCAGGTTTCAAAATGATTGAGAGACAGCAGGAACAATTTGTAAGGACACCTTGTCATTACTCAAATCCAGAAATAGTGATTATTCCAGTGGGGTGGAAAAATCAGTGTCCTCACCTTGATGGAAGGGGTCTAATGCAATCAACCTATTACAAGATAATGTAGGTTGCTTTGCCCTCACTCCAAGGAAATGTGTTTATAATCAGAGCTTAGGGTTGGTTGCTGCTGCTGGCAATTGGCAAACTCACTGGTGGTCACAGCCAGTTGACTTTCATGGGGAGATTTCTCTGTGCCTGTTGGCATAGCCACTTAGTTCAGGAGTTCAGTGGCTGAAGACAGAGGCTGACTGACATTCACTAGATAAATCATCTGATTACTAAGAGTTTCCTCCACAATGGGACTCTCTCTGATCCAGCTAAACTATCAGCCACCCCCTATGAATAGGTCTTGAATCATATCTTGAAAAGTTTCTATTTCCAGTAAAAGTGAATAATGATATGTATTGCTTGTGGTAGATTATACTATTTTCCTAATTATTCACACTCCTTCCTATTAAAGAATTATAGAGCCTATCCATTGTCATGTGATTGATAGTTCTCCCTGTAGAGACAGTTGATTAGGCTTTGCCATGTGACATGACCAATGGAATATAACCAGACATAACATCTGGAGGGGTACCTGGGTGGCTCAGTCAGTTAAATGTCTGCCTTTGGCTCAGGTCATGATCCCAGAGTCCTAGGATGGAGCGCCACATCAGGATACCTGCTCAGTGGGGAATCTGCTTCTCCCTCTCCCTCTTTGCTCTCTTTCTCTCTCAAATGAATAAATAAAATCTTAAAAAAAAAAAAAGACAACAACAACAACAACCAACAACAAAAATAACATCTGGCACCTTCAGGTAAAACATCAGAATGGCATTATGAGTTTTGACATTGTCTCTTTTCACTCTAACATAAGAATGCAATGCCATAGATGGGGGATACTCTTTCATTCTGGATATAGGACTGAGAAAATATGTAGAACAAAGCTATGGCTCACCCAACATGATAATGAGTGACAAATAACCTTTATTGTAAGCACTCATGTTTTGGGTTTGTTTGAACCACAACTTACTGAGCAAAAGATAACTAATATCTTATTCAGTCTTCTACCCATGGGGAAAACTTCTCTTTACTGTCTTTCATGGCTACCCATTAGGAGGGTTATCAGGTTGTCCACAGTCCCCTTCTGGTTGGTGATGGCACTGTATTCTGGAACTGTCTGTGAGCTAAACTTCTTTCTTTCTCTCCTCAGATCACTGGTTAGAGGAAACTCCTCAGGAGGCCATAAGTGGGGGCTGAGTGAGAGGTGGCAGAAGACATGAGTGAATATTCAGGGAGTGTAAACCACTTACTCAGGCAAATAACTTATACCTTTAAGATGTGTCCCAGTTCTCTATCTCTCTCTTTCTCTATATAATTCTATTATCTATCTATCTATCTATCTATCTATCTATCTATCTATCTATCTATCATCATTTATCTATCATCATCTATCTATCTTTAATAAAGGTAAATATATCAATATATATCAATTACATGATTATGGTTTTGTTGACTGTGCCTGAGTTTATGGTGTTGCCATTAATTAAACAATACTTAATATGTGATGTTACAAGGAGAAGTTACATGGCCTGCTGGCATCCCATGGTGAGGTGTTGGGTCTTCATTTCCCCAGTAGCAAACCAAGAGATGTTTTTTCAAAAGGACAATAGCTTGAAAAGGGCTATTTGTCCCTCAAACCAAGAGATTGCCATTAAAATCTTATGGAATTTTCCACAGAGTAATACATTCTTCCATAAGCCCATCAAGTCTTATCAGATTTGTTGAGTCAGGTGTTAGGGCTGCTCATAAGCAGCTTGGACAAGCTGGAGAATCTCCACTTGCCCTTAGCCTCACTTAAGTTGACAGCCATTGGAATCAACAGGAAATGGGTAGAGAAGTACATCAAAGTGTGGTGTATGTTACCTCTAAAACCCAAGAGGGCCACCAAGCACTGTGACTTTTTTTTTTTAATTTTATTATGTTATGTTAGTCACCATACAATACTCATTGGTTTTTGATGTGGTGATCCACGATCCATTGTTTTCGTGCAACACCCAGTGCTCCATGCTGTACATGCCCTCCTTAATACCCATCACCGGGTTAACCAATCCCCCCTCCCCACTCCCCTCTAAAACCCTGTTTGTTTCTCAGAGTCCATAGTTTCTCATGGTTCATCTCTCCCTCCAATTCCCCCCCCCATTTTTCCCTTCCTTCTCCTAATGTCCTCCATGCTATTCCTTATGTTCCACAAATAAGTGAAACCATATGATAATTGACTTTCTCTGCTTATTTCACTTAGCATAATCTCCTCCAGTCCCATCCATGTTGATGTAAAAATTGGGTATTCATCCATTCTGGTGGCTGAGTAATATTCCATTGTATATATGGACCACATCTTCTTTATCCATTCATCTGTTGAAGGGCATCTCGGCTCTTTTCACAGTTTGGCTATTGTGGACATTGCTGCTATGAACATTGGGGTACATATGGCTCTTCTTTTCACTACATCTGTGTCTTTGGGGTAAATACCCAGGAGTGCAATTGCTGGGTCATAGGGTAGCTCTATTTTTAAATTTTTGAGGAACCTCCACACTGTTTTCCAAAGTGGCTGTACCAACTTGCATTCCCACCAACAGTGTAAAAGGGTTCCCCTTTCTCCACAACGTCTCCAACATTTGTTGTTTCTTTCCCTGTCCATTTTTGTCATTCTAACTGGTGTAAGGCGGTATCTCAATGTGGTTTTGATTTGGATTTCCCTGATGGCTAATGATGATGAACATTTTTTCATGTGTCTGTTAGCCATTTGTATGTCTTCTTCAGAGAAGTGTCTTTTCATATCTTCTGCCCACTTTTTGACATGATTATTTGTTTTTTGGGTGTTGAGTTTGAGAAGTTCTTTATAGATCTTGGATACCAGCCCTTTATCTGTAGTGTCATTTGCAAATATCTTCTCCCATTCTGTGGGTTGCCTCTTTGTTTTGTTGACTGCTTCCTTTGCTGTGCAGAAGCTTTTTATCTTGATGAAGTCCCAAAAGTTCACTTTTGCTTTTGTTTCACTAGCTTTTGGAGATGTATCTTGAAAGAAGTTGCTGTGCGCGATGTCAAAGAGGTTACTGCCTCTGTTGTCCTCTAGGATTTGGATGGATTCCTGTCTCACATTGAGATCTTTCATCCACTTTGAGTTTATCTTTGTGAATGGTATTAGAGAATGATCGAGTTTCATTCTCCTGCATGTGGCTGTCCAATTTTCCCAGCACCATTTATTGAAGAGACTGTCTTTTTTCCATTGCATGTTTTTTCCTGCTTTGTCAAAGATTATTTGACCATAGAGTTGAGGGTCCATATCTGGGCTCTCTATTCTGTTCCATTGGTCTATATGTCTGTTTTTGTACCAGTACCATGCTGTCTTGGTGATCACTGCTTTGTAATATAGCTTGAAATCAGGCAATGTGATGTTTGTTTGTTTTTCTTTTTCAACATTTCCTTGGTGATTCGGGGTCTTTTCTGATTCCATACAAATTTTAGGATTGTTTGTTCCAGCACTGTGAAAAATGTCATTGGAAATTTGATCGGGATGGCATTGAAAGTATAGATTGCTCTGGGTAGCATAGACATTTTAACAACGTTTATTCTTCCGATCCATGAGCATGGAATATTTTTCCATCTTTTTGTGTCTTCTTCAATTTATTTCATGAGTGTTCTGTAGTTCCTAGAGTATAGATCCTTTACCTCTTTGGTTAGGTTTATTCTGAGGTATCTTATAGTTTTTGGTGCTATTGTAAATGGAATCGTTTCTCTAATTTCTCTTTCTACAGTTGCATTGTTAGTGTATAAGAAAGCAACGGATTTCTGTGCATTGATTTTGTATCCTGCCACATTACTGAATTGCTGTATGAGTTCGTAATTTGGGGGTGGAGTATTTTGGGTTTTCCACATAAAGTATCATGTCGTCTGCGAAAAGAAAGAGTTTGACTTCTTCTTTGCCAATTTGAATACATGTTATTTCTTTTTGTTGTCTGATTGCTGTTGCTAGGACTTCTAATACTATGTTGAACAGTAGTGGCGAGAGTGGGCATCCTTGATGTGTTCCTGATCTTAAGGGAAAGGCTCTCAGCTTTTCCCCATTGAGGATGATATCCACTGTGGGTTTTTCATAGATGGATTTTATGAACTTGAGGAATGTCCCCTCTATCCCTATACTCTGAAGAGTTTTAATCAGGAAAGGATGTTGTATTTTGTCAGATGCTTTTTCTGCATCAATTGAGAGGACCATAGGGTTCTTCTCCCTCCTCTTATTAATGTGTTCTATCACATTGATTGATTTGCGAATGTTGAACCACCCTTGCATCCCGGGGATAAATCCCACTTGGTCGTGGTGGATGATCCTTTTAATGTATTGTTGGATCCTATTAGCTAGGATTTTGGAATCCATATTCATCAGGGATATCGGTCTGAAATTCTCCTTTTTGATGGGGTCTTTGCCTGGTTTGGGGATTAAGGTAATGCTGGCCTCATAGAATGAGTTTGGAAGTTTTCCTTCTGTTTCTATTTTTTGAAACAGCTTCAGTAGAATAGGTATTATTTCTTCTTTGAATGTTTGGTAGAATTCCCCAGGGAATCCATCAGGCCCTGGACTCTTGTTTTTTGGGAGGTTTTTGATCACTGCTTCAATCTCGTTACTGGTTATTGGCCTATTCAGGTTGTCCGTTTCTTCCTGTTTCAGTCTTGGCAGTTTATAGGTTTCCAGGAAGGCATCCATTTCATCCAGATTGCTCAGTTTATTGGCATATAGTTGTTGATAATAATTTCCAATAATTGTTTCTATTTCCTTGGTGTTAGTGGTGATCTCTCCCCTTTCATTCATAATTTTATTAATTTGGGTCCTTTCTCTTTTCTTTTGGATAAGTCTGGCCAGTGGTTTATCGATCTTATTAATTCTTTCAAAGAACCAACTTCTAGTTTCGTTGATCTGATCTACTGTGTTTCTGGTTTCTAATTCATTGATTTCTGCTCTAATTTTAATTATTTCTCTTCTAATGCATGGCTTAGGTTTCATTTGTTGCTTTTTCTCTAGTTCTTTAAGGTGTAGAGTTAGTTGGTGAATTCGGGATTTTTCTATTTTTTTGAGTGAGGCTTGGATGGCTATGTAGTTCCCCCTTAGGATCGCCTTTGCAGTATCCCATAGGTTTTGGACCAATGTGTTTTCGTTCTCATTGATTTCCATGAATTGTTTAAGTTCTTCTTTGATTTACTGGTTGACCCAAACATTCTTTTTTTTTTTTAAGATTTTATTTATTTATTTGAGAGAGAATGAGAGAGAGCACATGAGAGAGGGGGGAGGGTCAGAGGGAGAAGCAGACTCCCTGCCGAGCAGGGAGCCTGATGCGGGACTCGATCCAGGGACTCCAGGATCATGACCTGAGCCGAAGGCAGTCGCTTAACCAACTGAGCCACCCAGGCGCCCCGACCCAAACATTCTTGAGCAGAGTGCTCTTTAGCTTCCAAGTGTTTGAATTTCTGCCAAATTTTTTCTTGTGATTGAGTTCCAGTTTTAAAGCACAGTGGTCTGAGAATATGCAGGGAATAATTTCAATCTTTTGGTATCGGTTGAGACCTGATTTGTGACCCAGTGTGTGGTCTATTCTGGAGAAAGTTCCATGTGCGCTCGAGAAGAATGAGTATTCTGTTGTTTTAGGGTGGAATGTTCTGTAAATATCTATGAGGTCCATCTGGTCCAATGTATCATTCAAAGCTCTTGTTTCCTTGTTGATTTTCTGTTTAGATGATCTGTCCATTGCTGAGAGTGGAGTCAAATTGAGGTCTCCTACAATTAACGTATTGTTATCAATATGACTCTTTATTTTGGTTAACAGTTGGCTTATGTAGATGGCTGCTCCCATGTTGGGGGCATAGATATTTACAACTGTTAGATCTTCTTGTTGGATAGACCCTTTAAGAATGATATAATGTCCTTCTGTGTCTCTAATTACAGACTTTAATTTAAAATCTAATTTGTCTGATATAAGAATTGCTACCGCAGCTTTCTTTTGAGGTCCGCTGGCATGGAAGATGGATCTCCATCCCTTCACTTTCAGTCTGGATGTATCTTTAGGTTCAAAATGAGTCTCTTGTAGACAGCATATGGATGGGTCCTGTCTTTTTAGACAATCTGCAACCCTGTGCTGTTTTATGTGAGCGTTTAAGCCATTCATGTTGAGAGTGGTTATTGAAAGATATGAATTAATTGTCATCATGTTGCCTGTGAAGACGTTGTTTTTATAGATTGTCCCTGTAAATATTTGTTGTATATCACTCTTGGGGTCTTTCTCCTTTTATAGAATCCCCCTTAATATTTGTGGCAGGGCCGGCTTAGTGGTCACATACTATTTCAGTTTCTGCCGGTCATGGAAGATCTGCATCTCTCCATCCATTCTAAATGAAAGCCTTGCCAGATAAAGTATTCTTGGCTGCATGTTCTTCTCATTTAGTACCCTGAATATGTCTTGCCAGGCCTTTCTGGCTTGCCAGGTCTCTGTGGATAGGTCTGACATTATTCCGATGTTCCTCCCTCTGTACGTAAGGAATCTCTTCCCCCAACTGCCCTTAAGATGGTTTCCTTGGTTCTAAGATTTGCAAGTTTTACTATTACATGCCGGGGTGTTGGCCTGTTTTCCTTGATCTTAGGAGGGGTCCTCTCTGCCTCTAGGATGCGAATGTTTGTTTCATTCCTCAGATTAGGGAAGTTCTCAGCTACAATTTGCTCAAATACATCTTCTAGTCTCTCTCTCTCCACTCCCTCCAGGATTCCAATTATTCTGACATTGGAACGCTTCATGGTGTCACTTATTTCTCTGGTTCTTTTTTCATGGATTCTGAGTTGTTTTTCCCTGGCCTCCTCTTTTCCCTTTTTATCTATTATATTGTCTTCCAGGTCGCTTATTTGCTCTTCTGCCCCCCTTACCCTAGCTGTTAGATTATCTAGATTGGATTGGATCTCATTGATAGCATTTTTAAGTTCTGCCAATTCACCTTTCATTTCTGCCTTAGAGACTCTATGTTGCCATTAATTGATTTCTCCATTCTAGCCATTGTCTTCACAATTGCTAGCCTGAATTCCATCTCTGACATCTTGGTTATATCTGCATCCATTTGTAAATCTGCAGCATAAGTCATAATCTCTGAGTCTTTTCTATTTTGGGGGCTCCTCCTCCTAGTCACTCTGTTGATGTGTGTTTGAGGGAATGTATAGAGTCCAAATTATTGGCCAGAACCCAAGCAAGATGCACCTGTTTTCTTGGGACCTTGGGGTTGCTGGCCTCTTGTTTCCCCAGCCTGTCTTCTGCGGGAGGGGCCTGCCGCGCTGTTACTCAGGCAACCCTGTTTGGGCGGAGTTGCCCTGCCCCCCCTGTCGTGGGGGATGGGCTCAGCAGGAATCAGTTTTGGGGGCTTTTGTTCTCTGGCGGCTTTCCCTGGTGGCTTTCCACGTCTCTTCCATGAGTCAGAGCAGAAGAGACCGTTTCCAACCCTCTGCCTCAGAGCAGAGAGACCACAGTCTGTTCTTCAGTGAGCTCTCCAGGCCACACTGTCTCTGTTTCTGTCCATGCTGCTATAAACTGCAGCGTCCTGGGTTGTGCGCCCCTCTGCAGCGCTCCCAGTCCTGCCTCCACGTCGGGGCTCGTCTCTGTCCTTTGTGCTTCTAAAACCGCCAGCAACTCCCAGTTCGCCCGTGCGACCTCACCGCTTCTGGTTTCTGCCCCAGGGGCTGCCCTAAAGTCCTTTCCCCGCCGCTACCAGTCTGCGAGTCTGCGCCCGTCCGCAGTGCGCGAGGCTGTCGCTCACTGGCGGTGTAGGATCCCCACATCCAGGCACCCTCTCGCCTCCATTTATCCTCCGATATCTGCCCGAGGAATCACGGCTCCCCGCTTCGTACCTCAAAACCAACCGCCTGCGATATTCTGTTTGTAGAGATCCAGATCTTACATCTCAGGCTGATTTCGTGGATGCTCAGAGTGGTCTGGTAGATATACAGCTCAATTCCGGGGACCAGCTGAAAAATCGTGACTTTTTCTTAATGGTAGGAGGCTCAAGTGGTAGCATGTTTCTGCCACTTGGAGGGATCTCTCAACATACCCCAGAGCACTAGATCCCAGAAACTTCACTGGAGGCTCAGGCCCCTATGTTTCCATAAAATGTATTGTCCTCAACCTGGAATGTATGTGTTTATCTAAGGAGGTCAAGGGCACTTACTACTTTTTGCTCTCCAGGCCTTAATAGAGTGAACTAGATGGTTACCATGTTTTGTTTATACTTTTTAGTGAGATTTTTGGCAGCTATTTTGCTATTACCCAATGGCTCTGAAGGTTATGAAGATACTGTTCAGGTGGTTTAGGCTTTATTTTAAATTTTCTTTAGGCTATGTGATATTTCTAATAGGCATGGAATAAGAAAAATGAAAGGGAGGTATCTAGTGTGGTAGTTTGACTAATTAATTCATAAAGAAGAGAGGTAAGTTATGGGTGGCTGTGACAGAATTAGTAGCCCTTCTAAAGAAGTCTTGGGTATATTTGCTTATGGGTTGGACTGTCAACATATGATATCTAAGAAGCATATTTATTTATTTATTTATTTATTTATTATTTATTTTTTTTAAGATTTATTTATTTTTTTGAAAGAGAGAGCACAAGGAGGGGGAGGAGCAGAGGTAGGGGTAGAGGGAGAAGCAGACTCCCTGCTGAGCAGGGAGCCCGACATGGGGCTCAATCCCAGGACCCCAGGATCATGACCTGAACTGAAGGCAGATGCTTAACTGACTGAGCCACCCAGGTGCCCCCCCAAGAAGCATATTTAATTGTGGCAGTGAGCTCAACGTTTTTGTGGTCTTAGAACCCTTTAGAAATCAATTAAATCTGTAAACCTTCTACCCAGAAATTCTTTAAATAGATACAGGAGGTTTCCCAACTTGCTGAAGCTCTTTCATAGAGGTCTGAGGACCCACGTTAGAACCCATGCTCCAGGAGAACTGGCAGGGGTATATATTTGGATGGGAAAGGCTGTATGAGTCGCTTTGTAAAGTTTGTCTTAGGAGGCTAGAAATCATCCTCTCTCTTGACAATTAAGGCTGCTTATTTCCCCCAATGGCATTACCTTTAATCACTGTCAATATTTTGCTCATGGGCTCTTTCTTCTTTCTCAGGATTTGATTATTGTAATTCTTCATTATGTGCATGCTCTTTGGGAATCAAACTCCTTAGGTAAACCTTTTAAATTGAGCCAGATGCTTTTTATTTAGAACCTGACAGATAAAACAATTTTAGTTCAATTATGGAAAAAATAAAATATTTATTTCCCTTTTGCCTAGTTAATATTGAGTACAGCAAGGTCATTGTGATTTCTGGAAGTCATACATCCCATACACATGTGGGATGATACCAATATTGCCAATAAACATTTCAGGAAACCATGGTACTGCCAAAAATTGCATTGGAATTTATCCTAAAGGGACATACTGAATAATCTCTCTCTTCTTCTGCCAGTAATCACATATAGAATCCCTGGAATATAGCAATATTTTAACATTGCATTTATTAGTGAGGATAGGCTGGTAATTCAAATAATTTAATTTCAATAAATATTTACTAAGAACTAACTATGGGGCTTATGGTTCAAGGAGGGCCATCAGAATCATGATGAAAGGCAAAATTGACTTTTAAAAAAGGACAGAAAAATTATGGTCACATAAGTGGCAAACTGAAATGCATCAAGGTTTGAGCAATTAGTGGGAGTAGGGGAGGGAGAAGTGAGGACAGGAAACTCATGTGACCTTGTCATTAGGAGCATTCCCCTTTGAGTGCCACAGAGACAATTACATTGCCATCTCAGAGAAGGAAATTTCATTATAGTTACTACTTAGCTACACTGTGAACAACAGAGTAATAGTAATGGAAATATTGTCTACTGGTTTTCAACATATAGGGCTAACTTACAGACTAAATGCAAAAATTAAAAATGTGTCAGAACAGAATGTAAATATTATCAACCTTGACAATGGAAAAATAAAAGTATTCCTAAATGAAGTTGAGAAAATGAAAGAGGGAGGAAATGTGGGGGAAAGATAGGGTTGCAAAGATCCTTTTCTTACAAATGTGGGGAGTAAGATTCCATTTCTAGTTGGTGGAAAAAGAACCATACTGCATTAATAATCTAAAGTAAAGGTAACCAATAGAAAAACTAAAAATAATGACCTAAACATGAACATTTTTGAAGTTATCATAGCAGTAAGGAAATAATAATATCTAAATTTGATAAATGAAGAGCTAGTAGTATAAACATATTATTTAAAATGTGGTGATAATCTTTCAAAGAACTCAAGACATAAATTGTTGCAAGTTGTTTACTCGGGGACAGAGCACTATTGCTTTTTTGTCGTTAATGTATGCAGTGTATTTAACTTTGGGCAGGCTTTAATTCGATTAAAATTTTAGAAGACTTTTAAAAAATGAACCAAGTAGTGAGGAAAGAGGAATGGATAAAGCACATTTTCTAACCTGGAAGAGGTTGTTTGCTATGCGCCCACTTGCCATGTGACTCTGATAAGTGAAGCATGACAAACTCATGTCTATGCAGGGTGGACAGTGGTGATCAAATGGGTTGTTTTTTTAATTGATCTATATAGAGTTTTTTTTTTTTTTCCAGTTTGATCCTGATTGACTTTTAGTAGTCATAGGACAAGAAAGGGTATGTAACTGGGTACATATGAAGGCGGATAATAAAACCACTGAAAAAGCTATTTAAAAATCATGGGATGAAGTGACATCAGCAGGAATGGTAGAGTAAGGACCTTCAAAAATCCTCTCCTCCATAAAGCAGTGAGAACAGTGGAAAATCAATGTTTTCAATAACGCTGGAAATTAACCAAGTGATTGCAACAATTTGAAGAATATTTATTTGAGAAAATTCTGAATCAGAAAGAACACCAAGCTTTGTGGTGTTTTAACTTGCTTAGCCTATTCCCATTCTTGCCAGCTCAGTGGTAACCTTGGAGACCACTAGTATACACTGAATGCCAGCAGCGCAACAGCCTCTGAAAGGGCAGAATATGATTGGAGCTCCTCTAAGCTCAATTACCATATAACTGACATTATTTGACAAGTACGTCAGTCCCTTGGGAAGTCCCTCTAAGAAGGCTTGTTTTTATTTGAACTGACTCAAAGCTGGCCCACTGTAGTCTTTTCTCCAGGGCCATTTATCTAAAATTATCAGTGGCACTTATTAAACATTGCAGTTGCCTGAAGCAGTAATAATAGTTGGGGCAAACAACAAGCTGAACAAAAAATCTAAAAGGAAAAGCTGGCAAATAGGATGTATATGGAGGACTTCGGAAGGATTCAGCATATTCCTAGAAATATAGAGAATTACATTTATATGTAGAGCTGTGTCTATTCCCAGAAAAAAACTTGAAAAGGTTCTAAACTCTCATCTCCAGCTGATTTTAAGGCTGTGTGCAAGCAGGAAGCGAAGGCTAAGACAGAGTTGTAAACTGCCTGCCTGAGTGTTGAAAATGTGCCCCAGCATATACATGGAGACCCTCAGGAGAGTCTGGGAGACTTACTGCTTCCAGGCATTTAGGCAAATCTATCCAAGCATGAGATGACCATTACCCTGAAAGGGCAAAGAATCCAGTGGCCACACATAATACAGAATACAATTAGAACTAGAATACAGACAAATTACAGAATTAGCTCAGAAAACCACTAAATAAACACAGAGCAGCAACAATAACAAACAGCAAAAACAAATCCTGGGGAGGAGGATCTGATTTCCAGAGTTGCCACATTATATTACTTAAAATGTCCAGTTTTCAACAAAAAATTATGTGACATACAAAGAAACAAGAAAGTGTGATGCATACACAGGAAAAAAAAGACAGTAAATAGAAACTGTCCTTGAGAAAATGCAGGCATTATACTTATTAAATGAAGGTTTTTAAGTGGGTATTCAAAGAACCTATTTAGAAAGGAAATTTAGGAGGATAAGCCATGTCTAGGAACTAAAGGAAATATAAGAATAATGTCTTACGAAATAGAGAATGTCAGTGAAAAGATAGAAATTACAAACAAGAACTAAATATAAATTCTGGAGTCCAAAAATATAGTAACTGAAGTGAAATTTAGAGATTCAACAGCAGATTTGAGCTGGCAGAATAAAGAATCAGTGCACTTAAAGATAGATCACTTAAAATTATCCCATATGAGAAAAGACAGAATAAAGTGTGAAGAAAGTGAACAATCTCAGAAACCCATGGGACACCATCAAGTTAAAGAACATATGCATCCTGCGAATTCAGAAGGAAAGGAGAGAAAGGAACAGAAAGAATATTTGAGTAAATAATGGTTCTTGTCAGAAAAATTAGCCAAATAATAAGCATCCAGATTGGAAAAGAGAAATAAAACTACCTCTTTTCACAGATGCATTGATCTTGTATGTAGAAAATCCTAAAATTTGATGAAAAACATTAATACATATACCCAGGAACTTTAATAAACTCTAGGTAGGATTCAAAGAGATTGACACCTAGACACATCATAGTCAAACTTTCAAAAGTCAAAGACAGACTCTTGAAAATAAGATGAAAAAAATGCCTTGTCCTGTACTAGGGATCCTCAATATGATTAACAACTGGCTTCCCTTCAGAAACCATGGAGCTAAAACCTAGTGGGATGATATATTCAATGTGTTGAGAGAAAAAAAATTTTAATCAAGAATTTGATTTCCAGCAAATCTATCCTTCAAAAATGAAGGTGATATTAAGACATTCCTATATAAAGACCAACTGAGAAAATTTGTTGTTAGCAGGCATGCCCTGTAAGAAATGCTAAAAAGAGTCATTCAGGCTGAAATGAAAGGTTATTACATAGTGACTTGAATCCACATAAAGAAATAAAGACCATCAGTAAAAATAACTACATAGGTAAATGGAAAAGACAAGAATTTTTTTTGATAACCCTTTTTTCCCCCTATTAATTTAAAAGACAACTGCAGGTGTGCCTGGGTGGCTCAGTTGGTTAAGTGTCTGCCTTCAGCTCAGGTCATGATCCCAGGGTCCTGGGATCAAGCCCCGCATCGGGCTCCCTGCTCTGCGGGAAGCCTGCTTCTCCCTCTCCCACTCCCCCTGTTTGTGTTCCCTCTGTCACTGTGTCTCTCTGTCAAATAAATAAAATCTTTAAAAAAAAAAAAAGACAACTGCATAAAGAAATAATTATAAATATGTGTTAATGGTGATACAATGTATAAAATGTAATTTGTAATGACAATAATAACACAGAAGAAGGGGAAGAGAATGAATATAGAGGAACATTTTTGGAAACTATTAAAATTGAGTTGGTATTAATCTGAACTAGATTGTTATAATTTAAGATATTAATTATAATCCCTAGAACAATCACTAAACAAACAACAAAGAGACAAAAAACCTTAAAAAATGTATTGTGAGAGGGGCGGAGCAAGATGGCGGAGGAGTAGGAGACCTGGATTTCGTCTCCTCTCAGGAATTCAGCTGGATAGGGATCAAACCATTCTGAACACCTACAAACCCAACAGGAGATCGAAGAAAGGAATAGCAACAACTCTCTCATCAGAAAAGCGACCACTTTCTGGAAGGTAGGACGTGCGGAGAAGTGAATCCGAGGCGATATTCGGGAGGATAGACGGCGGGGGAGGGGCCTCCGGCGGCCGCTTCTGGCAAGTGATAGAGCAGCGGAGCACAAAATCGGAACTTTTAAAAGTCTGCTCCGCTGAGGGACGTCACTCTGGTGGCTAAGCGGGGGGTGGAACCCTCCGGGACAGTGTGGTCTCAGGACCCACGGGTCACAGAAAGACTGGGGGTGCCTGAGTGTGGCAGAGCTCCCAGGTATTGGAGCAGGGAAGCCGGCTGCAGAGGCGGAGCCCAGGCGCGGGCTCTCAGCTCGGGGTTGCCATAAACTGTGATCCGCGGCACAGTCAGGCCACTGCTCCTCCAGCAGGGACCCAACAAGCGGCAGATCCGGGGAGACTCACCTTCCTCCCCCCGGAGGAGCTGCGTGGGAGTGCACCGCAGGGATCGGCTGGGTTTGGAGACTCCACCCGGGGTCGGGTGCCAGAGATAGAAACGCGCGGTCACAGGCCGGGTGAGCACGGAGTGCGGCTGGAGACCGGGGAGACGGGAGTGACTGACGGCTTTTCTCTGGGGGCTCACTGAGAAGCGGGACCCCGAGTTCTCGGCTCCTCCGGGGCGGAGATTGGGAGGCCGCCATTTTCACTCTCCGCCTCCAAAGCTGTACGGAAAGCTCGCAGGGAACAAAAGCCCCGGAGAGCAAACCCCAGCAGATTACTTAGCTGGGAGGGGGCAAGGGCGGGGCAATTCTGCCTCCGGCAAAGACATTTGGAAACCACGGCAACAGGCCCCTCCCCAGAAGATCAGCGAGAACAGCCAGCCAAGACTAAGTTTACCCATCAATGAGAACGGCAGAACTCCAGCTCTAGGGGACTACTGCACATAGAATTCATGGCTTTTTTACCATGATTCTGTAGTCTTTCAAAGTTAATTTTTTTTTAACTGTCTTTTTTTCTTTTTTTATTCTTTTTGAATTTTTCTTTTTCCCTTTTTCAACCAACATCTTATCAATCCCTTTTTTTTAAAAAAAAAAAAACACTTTTATTTTTCATTTTTAGAGTCATATTCTATCCCTTCATAGTAGTTACCCATATTTTTGGCTTATATATATAAGTTGTTCTCTCTTTAAAATTTTGAGATAGTTTCTTCTAACAGATCAAAATATACCCTAAATCTCTAGTATATGGTGTTTTCTGTTCCCCTGCCTGATCACATCCTCTCCCTTTTTTTTTTCTTTTTTTAAATCCTCTTCTTTCTTTTTTCAAACAACTTCTTATCAATTCCTTTTATAAAATTTTTTATAATTTCCATCTTTACAGTCATATTCCATCCCTTCATCATATCAACCCTTATTTTTGTACATATATAAGTTTTTCTTTCTTTAAAATTTTGGGAGGCACTTTCTTCTAAAAGACCAAAATACACCCCAAATCTAGTGTGTGGCACTGATCATATTTGATCACATTCTGGTTTTTTTGTTGTTGTTTTGTTTTGTTTGTTTTTGTTTTTATCTTTATCTTTTTCTTTTTTTTCTTTTTCTTTTTTCTCTCTTTCCCTTTCTTTTCCCACTGCTTCAGGTCTTTTCTGATTTGTTTAGAGTATATTTTCTGGGGACGTTGTTACTCTGCTAGCATTTTGTTCTCTCATTAATCTATTCTCCTCTGCACAAAATGACAAGACGGAAAAAATCACCTCAACAAAAAGAACAAGAGGTAGTACCGACTGCCAGGGACCTACTCAATACGGACATTAGTACAATGTCAGATCTAGAGTTCAGAATCATCACTTTAAAGATACTGGCTGGGCTTGAAAAAAATATGGAAGTTATTAGAGAAACCCTTTCTGGAGAAGTAAAAGAACTAAAATCCAACCAAGTAGAAATCAAAAAGGCTATTAATGAGGTGCAATCAAAAATGGGGGCGCTAACTGCTAGAATAAATGAGGCAGAAGAGAGAATCAGTAATATAGAAGATGAAATGATGGAAAATAAAGAAGCTGAGAAAAAGAGAGATAAACAACTACTGGATCACGAGGGCAGAATTCGAGAGATAAGCGATACCATAAGACGAAACAACATTAGACTAATTGGGATCCCAGAAGAAGAAGAAAGAGAGAGAGGGGCAGAAGGTATAATGGAGCAAATTATAGCAGAGAACTTCCCTAATTTGGGGAAGGAAACAGGCATGAAAATCCAGGAAGCACAGAGAACCCCTCTCAAAATCAATAAAAATAGGTCAACACCCCGACATCTAATAGTAAAACTTACGAGTCTCATAGACAAAGAGAAAATCCTGAAAGCAGCTCGGGAGAAGAGATATGTAACCTACAAGGGTAGAAACATTAGATTGGCAACAGACCTATCCACAGAGACCTGGCAGGCCAGAAAGGACTGGCAGGATATATTCAGAGCACTAAACGAGAAAAATATGCAGCCAAGAATACTATATCCAGCTAGGCTGTCATTGAAAATTGAAGGAGAGATAAAAAGCTTCCAGGACAAACAAAAACTAAAGGAATTTGCAAACACAAAACCAGCCCTACAGGAAATCTTGAAAGGAGTCCTCTAAGCAAAGAGAGACCCCAAAAGCAACATAGACCAGAAAGGAACACAGACAATATACGGTAACAGTCACCTTACAGGCAATACAATGGCACTAAATTCCTATCTTTCAATAGTTACCCTGAATGTAAATGGGCTCAATGCCCCAATCAAAAGACACAGGCTATCAGACTGGATTAAAAAACAAGACCCATCGATATGCTGTCTGCAAGAGACTCATTTTAGACCCAAAGACAGCCCCAGATTGAAAGTGAGGGGGTGGAAAACCATTTACCATGCTAATGGACACCAAAAGAAAGCTGGGGTGGCAATCCTTATATCAGACAAATTAGATTTTAAACCAAAGAGTGTAATAAGAGATGAGAAAGGACACTATATCATACTTAAAGGATCTATCCAACAAGAAGATCTAACAATTGTAAATATCTATGCCCCTAACATGGGAGCAGCCAATTATATAAGCCAATTAATAACAAAAGCAAAGAAACACATCGACAACAATACAATAATAGTGGGGGACTTTAACACCCCCCTCACTGAAATGGACAGATCATCTAAGCAAAAGATCAACAAGGAAATAAAGACTTTAAATGACACACTGGACCAAATGGACTTTACAGACATATTCAGAACATTCCACCCCAAAGAAACGGAATACACATTCTTCTCTAGTGCCCATGGAACATTCTCCAGAATAGATCACATCCTAGGTCATAAATCAGGTCTCAACCGGTACCAAAAGATTGGAATCATTCCCTGCCTATTTTCAGACCACAATGCTTTGAAACTAGAGCTCAATCACAAGACAAAAGTCAGAAAGAACTCAAATACATGGAGGCTAAAGAGCATCCTACTAAAGAACGAATGGGTCAACCAGGAAATTAAAGAAGAATTAAAAAAATACATGGAAACCAATGAAAATGAAAACACAACTATTCAAAATCTTTGGGATGCAGCAAAGGCAGTCCTAAGAGGAAAGTATATAGCAATACAAGCCTTTCTCAAGAAGCAAGAAAGGTCTCAAGTACACAACCTAACCCTACACCTAAAGGAGCTGGAGAAAGAACAGCAAATAAAGCCTAAACCCAGCAGGAGAAGAGAAATAATCAAGATCAGAGCAGAAATCAATGAAATAGAAACTAAAAGAACAGTAGAACAGATCAATGAAACTAGGAGCTGGTTCTTTGAAAGAATTAACAAGATTGATAAACCCCTGGCCAGACTTATCAAAAAGAGAAGAGAAATGACCCACATCAACAAAATCATGAATGAAAGAGGAGAGATCACAACCAACACCAAAGAAATACAAACAATTATAAGAACATATTATGAGCAACTCTATGCCAGCAAATTAAATAACCTGGAAGAAATGGATGCATTTTTAGAGATGTACCAACTACCAAAACTGAACCAGGATGAAATAGAAAACCTGAACAGACCTATAACCACTAAGGAAATTGAAGCAGTCATCAAAAATCTCCCAAAAAACAAAAGCCCAGGGCCAGATGGCTTCCCAGGGGAATTCTACCAAACATTTCAAGAAGAATTAATACCTATTCTTCTGAAACTGTTCCAAAAAATAGAAATGGAAGGAAAACTTCCCAACTCATTTTATGAGGCCAGCATTACCTTGATCCCAAAACCAGACAAAGACCCCATCAAAAAGGAGAATTACAGACCAATATCCCTGATGAACATGGATGCAAAAATTCTCACCAAAATACTAGCCAATAGGATCCAACAGTACATTAAAAGGATTATTCACCATGACCAAGTGGGATTTATCCCTGGGCTGCAAGGTTGGTTCAACATCCGCAAATCAATCAATGTGATACAATACATTAACAAAAGAAAGAACAAGAATCATATGATCCTCTCAATAGATGCAGAAAAAGCATTTGACAAAGTACAGCATCCTTTCTTGATCAAAACTCTTCAGAGTATAGGCATAGAGGGTACATACCTCAATATCATAAAAGCCATCTATGAAAAACCTACAGCGAATATCATTCTCAATGGGGAAAAACTGAGAGCTTTCCCCCTAAGGTCAGGAACGCGGCAGGGATGTCCACTATCACCACTGCTATTCAACATAGTATTGGAAGTCCTAGCCACAGCAATCAGACAACAAAAAGAAATCAAAGGCATCCAAATCGGCAAGGAAGAAGTCAAACTCTCACTCTTTGCAGATGATATGATACTTTATGTGGAAAACCCAAAAGACTCCACCCCAAAACTGCTAGAACTCATACAGGAATTCAGTCAAGTGGCAGGATATAAAATCAATGCACAGAAGTCAGTGGCATTCCTATACACCAACAACAAGACAGAAGAAAGAGAAATGAAGGAGTCGATCCCATTTACAATTGCACCCAAAACCATAAGATACCTAGGAATAAATCTAACCAAAGAGACAAAGGATCTGTACTCAGAAAACTATAAAATACTCATGAAAGAAATTGAGGAAGACACAAAGAAATGGAAAAACATTCCATGCTCATGGATTGGAAGAACAAATATTGTGAAGATGTCAATGCTACCTAGAGCAATCTACACATTCAATGCAATCCCCATCAAAATACCATCCACTTTTTTCAAAGAAATGGAACAAATCATCCTAAAATTTGTATGGAACCAGAAAAGACCCCGCATAGCCAGAGGAATGTTGAAAAAGAAAAGCAAAGCCGGCGGCATCACAATTCCGGACTTCCAGCTCTATTACAAAGCTGTCATCATCAAGACAGCATGGTACTGGCACAAAAACAGACACATAGATCAATGGAACAGAATAGAGAGCCCAGAAATGGACCCTCAACTCTATGGTCAACTCATCTTTGACAAAGCAGGAAAGAATGTCCAATGGAAAAAAGACAGTCTCTTCAACAAATGGTGTTGGGAAAATTGGATAGCCACATGCAGAAGAATGAAACTGGACCATTTCCTTACACCACACACAAAAATAGACTCCAAATGGTTGAAAGACCTCAATGTGAGACAGGAGTCCATCAAAATCCTAAAGGAGAACACAGGCAGCAACCTCTTTGACCTCAGCCGAAGCAACTTCTTCCTAGAAACATCGCCAAAGGCAAGGGAGGCAAGGGCAAAAATGAACTATTGGGACTTCATCAAGATAAAAAGCTTTTGCAAAGCAAAGGAAACAGTCAACAAAACCAAAAGACAACCAACAGAATGGGAGAAGATATTTGCAAATGACATATCAGATAAAGGGCTAGTATCCAAAATCTATAAAGAACTCATCAAACTCAACACCCAAAGAACAAAGAATCCAATCAAGAAATGGGCAGAAGACATGAAAAGACATTTTTCCAAAGAAGACATCCAAATGGCCAACAGACACATGAAAAAGTGCTCAGTATCGCTCGGCATCAGGGAAATCCAAATCAAAACCTCAATGAGATACCACCTCACACCTGTCAGAATGGCTAAAATTAACAAGTCAGGAAATGACAGATGTTGGCGGGGATGCGGAGAAAGGGGAACCCTCCTACACTGTTGGTGGGAATGCAAGCTGGTGCAGCCACTCTGGAAAACTGTATGGAGGTTCCTCAAAAAGTTGAAAATAGAGCTACCATATGATCCAGCAATTGCACTACTGGGTATTTACCCCAAAGATACAAAAGTAGGGATCCGAAGGGGTACGTGCACCCCGATGTTTATAGCAGCAATGTCCACAATAGCCAAACTGTGGAAAGAGCCAAGATGTCCATCAACAGATGAATGGATAAAGAAGATCTGGTATATATATACAATGGAATATTATGCAGCCATCAAAAGGAACGAGATCTTGCCATTTGCAACGACGTGGATGGAACTGGAGGGTATTATGTTGAGTGAAATAAGTCAATCAGAGAAAGACAAGTATCATATGATCTCACTGATATGAGGAATTCTTAATCTCAGGAAACAAACGAGGGTTGCTGGAGTGGGGGGTGGGGTGGGAAGGATGGGGTGACTGGGTGATAGACACTGGGGAGGGTATGTGCTCTGGTAAGCGCTGTGAATTTTGCAAGACTGTTGAATCTCAGATCTGTACCTCTGAAACAAATAACGCAATATATGTTAAGAAAAAAAAAAAAAAAGAAGAAGAAGAAGAAGGTAGCGGGAGGGGAAGAATGAAGCGGGGGAAATCGGAGGGGTAGACGAACCATGAGAGACGATGGACTCTGAAAAACAAACAGGGTTCTAGAGGGGAGGGGGGTGGGAGGATGGGTTAGCCTGGTGGTGGGTACTGAGGAGGGCACGTTCTGCATGGAGCACTGGGTGTTATGCACAAACAATGAATCATGGAACACTTCATCTAAAACTAATGATGTAATGTATGGGGATTAACATAAGAATAAAAAAAAAAAAAAAAAAAAGAAACAACCTGCAAAACAAATTAAAAAAAAAAAAAAATGTATTGTGAAAGAAACAGCAAGGGAATTAAAATGGTACACTAGAAAATATTTATTTAACACTAAAGGAGGCAGTAATGAAGGAACAGAGGAACAAAAAAGACATAATATGTATAAAAAGACATGACAAAATGGCAGATATAAATTCTTCTTTATGAGCAATTAGTTAAATGTAAGTCAATTAAGCTCTCCAGTCAAAAGGCAGAGTTTGAGAGAATGGATTTTAAATGATCTCATTATATTTTGTCTACAAAAGACACACTTTTGATTTAAAGACACGAAGAAGTAGAAAGTATAAGGATGGATAAAAGTACACCAGGCACATAGTAACCAAAAGAGAGCTAGGGTGGTTATATAATTGTTAGAAAAAACAGACTTTAAGACAAAAATTGTTACTAGAGACAAAGAAGGGTATTTTATAAAGATTAAAAAATCAAACCATCAAGAAAATATAACAATTATAGACATATATTTACCTAACAACAAAGCCCCAAAATACGTGAAGCAAAAACTGACAGGATTATAGGGAGAAATAGACAATTCAACATTAATAGTTGGGGCCTTTAAAATTCCATTTTCAATAATGGATAGAATAATTAGACATAAGATCAACAAGGAAATAGAAGATCTGAATAACACAATACACAGATCTTCTTCAGATAAATGTCTATTTAAATCCTTTTCACAAATTTTGTTGGATTTTTGTCTCTTTATTGTTGAATTGTACAAGCTATTTGTATATTCTGAATGCTATATAACTTTAACTTTAAAACCTTATGTACTTTAAGGGACAAAAATCAAGAAAATGGAAAGACAACCCACAAAATGAGAGAAACTACCTGTAAATTTTATATAAATATATATGTATATATATATTTATATATATATAGTTTGTGTAAATTGTATAGCATTATTTTAAATTGTAAATATATATGTATATATATATTTATATATATAGTTTGTATAAATTGTATAGCATTATTTTAAATTGTATAATAATTTAAATAGACATTTATCTGAAGAAGATATGTGAATGTCCATTCAGCACATGAAGAGAGGCTCAACATTATTCATCATTAGAAGAATGTAAATGAAAACCAAAATGAGATGCTGCTTCACATTCACTAGGATGGCTAAGTTAAAAGAGATGGACAATAGCAAGTGTTGACAAGGATGCGGAGCCATCATATGTGTCAGAGGTAGTGGATTGCTTGAAATTTCAATTTTTTTCTTCTGTTCATGGCATTGTAAGGGGGACCAATCCCCTTTGGGTACTAAGATAAGTCAGAATGGTGATGGGAAGGGAATCTACACTTCCTGAAAATAAGGCAGGTGGGAGACCCTTGATTTCCCCTCCGGTCATGATCTCGGGGTCGTGGGATCGAGCCCCGTGTCAGGCTCTGTGTTCGGCAGGGAGTCCACTTGAGATTCTTTCCCTCTGCCCTTCCCCCTGCTCACACACTCTCTCTCATTCTCTCTCTCAAATAAATAAATAAATCTTAAAAAAAAAAGTAAGGCAGAGGAGAGTTTGATCATTTGAAGAAATGAAAGATGTCTTAATTGTACTCCAAGTTGCTGAATCAGGTCAGAGTGATTGCAGGGAGTGGAGGTGGAAGATTGGGAGAGGGTGGGAGAATATTCATAAATCCTCGGCTCAAAAAACTTCAGATGATACATGACACATGGTAATAGATGGCACGATACCATGATTTTTGTGTAATTCAGATTTCTTGTTGTGATGTTGTATTCAAACCAGTTAAGACGGTGGTACAGGGTTTTGGTACAGAATCTGGTGAGGGGGTTGTTTCTGGTTTAACTCATGTTCCCTGGCTGTCGTTGTGTTATCAGACCATGCTCTTTATTACTAATGTTGTCAGAGAGCCAGAGATATACCATTTGAGTGAAAATGTAGCATGCACAGAAACCACTTTAGCTGGTCAAGCCCTGATGAATCAGCTGGCCTTAAATTTGGGGAAGAGTATTCTTTCCTTCTTCTGCTATATCCTTCCTTTAGAGAAACTGCAGACATTTTCAAAGCAGAAGAGTGTCACACAACCAGCAGCCTCAGCCCCTTTTCCTCTTCTGGCTGACAAACACTGGAGCTCTGGGGGCACCTGCTTTTTGGTACCAATTGCAATTATAGCAAACTCATCAAGTGCAGAAGGATATGCTTGACCTTGAGCAAAGACCTCTGATTGTGTGGTGAAAAATAATGCTGCAATTTTATTTTTTTCCAAAGGCCAGCGATAAGGTCTTTTGTTCTTTTGTTGTTTGCAGAGTTTCTCTGGGAAGAGAATTTATGGCAAATGCTACCCTGGAATTATAGGACATTTTAAGGACACAGTGATTTCACATTGGCCTCTAAGCAGGGGTGAAATTTTTATACAAATCTTTTCAAATACTTATAACTATTTTTCAGGCCATTTTTGATACTGACCCTGGCTTTTTTCTAACCCTAGAATGGTATCAGAAGGAGTATGGATCTATGGCAAAGTTTTCACATAATTAAACATTGGGGGAGCTAGCAACAGATTGATTAAAGTGAATTGATCAGCATGCTTGATTTTCTAGCCAGTATTCAACCGAGTTTAATACCCATAACCTTTATCACAACAGTGCTCTATGCTTTCCTTTGTGGAAAGCTTTACAGTCACATAGTATGGTAGGGGATATGCCCTGTGTTAGGACTGGTGCTCACAGCCTATCACGAAATATGCCTGTTTAAAACAGCTCTACCTAAGGGCTGTTCAAATGACATATCTATAAAGACCAAACACTCTGGGGGATTGAGTGCTCGACTCAAAGGAACGGTAAGGGTTATTTCTCCTCCTTCTTTCTTTGTTATTTGTCAATCTTCACAACTGTATTTATTTTTAGAATCTCATTCTATAAAATGATGCCTTGCTGCTGCCTTTATCCCCCTTCATGTCATTTGTTAAAAAGTCAAGCAGTAGATTTTTTGTGCAGAGGAGTAACCAGCATGTTTATTATGGATGTTTTTGTAGTTTGTCCTTCAGATGGCCAAAAATCAATAATTTACACAGGCAAAATCCAATTTCAAAACCTATACCTTCAAGCTAAGGCATCCCTCAAAAGGTACCTTAGCTTCTTTTGACTTGGATGCTTCTGTGTGTAGCTGTCAGATATTAACTAGTCCTTCTTCAGATCTAGGAAAGATTGGTCTAAACCTTAAGTTTCTTATCCTGTGGCTATCTACAAGATTCCTGAAAATTTCCAGAGGGTTTTTCATTTTGTAGAAATCCTGGCTTTGAAAGTCTCCAGCCTTCCCTTTATGGACCAGTGAGTAGTCCTCTAATGCCCCTTTTGTTCTCTAACATGTGGACATAGAAATGAATCTCTGTGATTTTCTTGATTTCCACAAAAGCTTCTTTCCACAGGACAATTTCTGTGCCCAGTAGACTTAAGTGAAGATTTGGGAGTGGGAATGGCTTTGGGGATCCCGAATTGGGGGTTATATTTCAGCAACACAACCTCAAATTGATCATTACACATTAGCTCTCCTCTTCCTCCTTTCCCTCCTTTCCTTCTCTGTCCCACTCATGCAAGAGTAAAACCAGTTTCCTCTTGGCTCATACACAGCCTTTCAGCCACTTTGTGCCCTCCCCTCTGACCATTCAAGCCTTTAAATTTCACCTACTTTTCCAAGTGGCACATTGCAAATAAAAACCCTTTCCTTTTGAAAAGAAGTTCTTATATGTACTATAAAAGTAACACATTATTGTCCACTTTTGTTTTCCAGATACCACCCAAACAACCCGGTTTCCTCCAGCTTGGAGGTTACTATGGGGATTAAACACTCTGAGCAATGAGTATGTAATGTTGGTGAACATCAGAATCCCTTGGGGAGATTGTCAAGCATGCAGATACCCAAGCCCTGGTATAGCTAGATATAATCAGCATCATTTCTGAATATGATGTATAATATAATTTTACTTAGGGCCAAGTGCCAGTGGACCCATTATGATATCCTCCTGCTCACTTTTCTGTCTGCCCAAGAATGGGAAATTATCTGAAAATTAATCCTTTGGTTAATCAATTCACTAGATTTTTTTCCCCCTGTGAAAAATATTCCGTCTAAAAAGTGACCTCACACAAGTATTTGCCTTTTAAGTCTTTTAACTCAATGGATTAAAGTCCTGCTTTCCCCCACAACCAGGTAAAGGGAATTATAGGCATTCAGAAGAAGATGGGGAAATAGAAATTAATTTATTCATTGGCAGTTTGAAATCATACAGGACCTACTGTCTTGTCCTTGAAAGTGTATATATTTTACTGGGTGCTTGGGCATAGACATATGTATTGAGCTCACCCTAGGTCTATAAACTCTGGGAAGGCCCTAGGACTTAGTTTTAGAAAATATTAAAGGAGGGAGTGGTATTCATTGGTAACCAGATTCTCTCAGGACCCTGAGCTCATCTTCTTTTAGGATAGGTCTAGCTATACCTATAACCTCAAGACCTTCTCCAAACCCTGCCTACCCTTAATTAGTCCCCAAATTCCCAAATTATATCGACTGGTATATTTATCAACCTTTAAATTAATATAATGATGTTTTATGTGGTAACCTACTAACATCCCCTTATGCCCTAGAATATATTTGGTAACTCTGATGGAAAATTTCTAAAAGGGAATACAGCATGGAGTTGGCCTAAGACTTTTTTGGTTTAGTGGTCCTATGAAATAAACCATACATTTGTTGGGGCTTTATTTTTCAGGGACTATACTAAATATTTTACGTTTTTGGAGCCATTTTGGATTCACAACAAAACTGGGTGGAAAGTACACAGAGTTCTGATATATACCCTGCCCCCCCCCCCCCCCCCCGCCCAACCCCAAGCACAGCCTCACCTACCATAAATATCTGGCAAGAGAGTGTACATTTGTTACAGTCAGTCAGTCAATACTGACATATCATTATCACTCAAAGTCCATAATTTACATTAGGGTTTACTTTTAGTGTACATTTTATGTGTTTTTATAAATGTATAGTGACATGAATCCATCATTATTATATCATACAGAATTGTTTCACTGTCTTGAAATTCCTCTGTGCTCTAGCTATTCATCCCTCCCTCCTCTCAAATCAGACAACACTTTTTTTTTTAAACAGTCTCCACAATTTTGCTTTTCTCACAATGTCATATGGTTGGAATAATACTGTACGTAGCCTTTTTTTCTTTTTTACAGATCGACTTCTTTCACTTAGTAATATCCACGTAAATTCCTCCATGTCTTTTCATAGCTTGATAGTTCATTTCTGTTTTAGTACTGAATAATATTCCATTGTACAGGTGTACCACTATTTTTTTTATCCATTTACCCACTGAATGATAATGAGATTCACCTAGAAGGACATCTTGGTTGCTTCCAAGTTCTGGCAATTATGAAAAAAGCTGCTATAAGCATCCATGTACAGATTTGTATGGATATAAATTTTTAATTTCTTTGGGTAAATATTAAGGAGCTTTGATTATCATTGCTTCCCTTGTCCTATGTAAGAAAACTTAATCTACCCTCAGGCAAATATTCTCCCACATAATCTAGCTTTTACATTTAGGCTTATGAGTCATTTTGAATTCGTTTTGAGTATAGGGTAACATGGAGATTAAGGTTCATTTTTCTATATGAGTATCTAGTTGTTCAACACCATTTACTAAGGAATTTTCCTATCTCTGGATTGATTAGGTGCCTTTGTTTTTTATTTTATTTATTTATTTAAAGATTTTATTTATTTATTTGTCAGAGAGAGAGAGTGAGCGCACAAGCAAGGGGAGTGGCAGGCAGAGGGAGAAGCAGGCTGCTCGCTGAGCAAAGAGCCCGACGTGGGACTCAATCCCAGGACCCTGAAAATGAAATAATAATATACTTGTGAGGCTTTGTCTGGACTATCAGTTCTCTTCTATTTTTTTATTTGTCTTATGCCAGCTCCACACAGTTTGATTATAGTAGTTTTATAATAAATCTGGAAGTTGGGTAGTAAGTATAGGTGTGTTTCTTTTTCAAATTGTTTCAGATATTCTAGGTCATTTGTCATTCCATATAAATTTTAGAATCGTCTTGTCAACTTCTATGAAAAAGTCCTTTGCCATTATGATATGGGTTGTACCGAATGCATAGATGAATTAGCGGGGTTTGGGGGGAGACTGACATCTTAACAAAACTGACTGCCATTCCATCAGCACGTCATATGGCTCACTTCATTTAGGTTTTCTTTAATTTCTCTCAGGAATGTTATGTAGGTTCACTTTTTTGTAGGTTCATGTCTTTTGTTAAACGTATGCCTAAGTAAGGGCACCTGGGTGGCTCAGTCATTAAGTGTCTGCCTTTGGTTCAGCTCATGATCCCAGAGTTCTGGGATCGAGCCCCGCGTCGGGCTCCCTGCTCAGCGGAAAGCCTGCCTGTCCCTCTGCCTCTCCCCCTGCTTATGTTCCCTCTCTCACTGTCTCTCTCTCTCTGTCAAATAAATAAATAAAATCTTTAAAAAATGTATTCCAAAGTATATTATGCTTTTTGGTGGTAGTGCAGAAATAATCTTAAAAAATTATTTTCCAATATTTGATGCCAGCATATATATTTTGACTATTAACCTAGTATGCTGTGGCATTGATCAATTTATGTATTAGTTCTTTTAGTTCTTTTATTTTTTTAAAAGATTTTTATTTGTTTATTTGTCAGAGAGACAGAGAGACAGAGCACAGCAGGAGAGAGGGAGAAGCAGGCTTCCTGCTAAGCAGGGAGCCTGATGCGGGACTGGATCCCAGGACGCTGGGATCATGACCTGAGCCGAGGGCAGACACTTAACCAACTGAGCCACCCAGGTGTCCCTCTTTTAGTTATTTTATAGATTCCTTAGGAATTACTATATAAAAATTCTTGTCATCTGCAAATAGAATTTTACGTCTCCTTTACTGACCTTTATGCCTTTTATGTCTTTTTCTTGACTTTTTGCACTGAACACCTCATCTTAAGTAACAGAACTGATAACATCACTGTTTTTCTCAAAAGCTTTTCACTGTTCCACCATTGTCTCCAAGATCAAGTATAAACCCTTGCTCCTAGACGTATCCCTTACTTGGACTCCCCCTGCTCCCTATGTTATACTTGGCTTTACTTGATCTCATGATCACTTTTTTTTTCCCACTTTGTCTACTCAAAGTGAGATGCATTTCAAAATTGATCTGTATATCTAATGTGTTTCTTCCAGCTCATGTTATGTTGATAATGTATCTAATGTTAAAGGCTAGAAGAAATGGAATATTCAGGCTTTCAGTTGCATGGCAAGTACAGTCACATACCTGTGAGGTTTTGCTCAAACCTTTTCATCAACCAGGAATAGTGTATCTATCTATGCCTGTTGAAGTTCTGCTCATTCTTCAAGGACCAGTTTAGATACCACATTTTTTTTTCTGAAACCAGTGTTCATTTTGATATGTTGGAATTTATCTCCCATTCCTGTATATTTCCATAGAGAATGCATTTTTTACCTTAGTGTAACATTAACAATTTTGCTTTGCAAATGTCATGTTACATGTCATATTCATCTCTATATCCTTGCTGGTGCCTGGCATAGCACACATTGATAGTAGGAGATTGTTTCCTAAATAGCCCTGTCAACGATTCTTTTGTTGCAGTGTCTAATGGGCGAGTAGTCTCCATGTTGATATGAATATATTGACCTATGGTGTTAATGAATTGGGCGTATGAGGCCGTTTAATCAAATGATAATTTAAATTACTAATTATCTCTAAGCCCAGAGGATCCAATTGACTGAGACAGGGTCATCCTTGGGGGTCATCCTCTACTCCCCTTTTCCCTCAGCCCCATGTCCAATCAGTCTTTAGTTCTTATTCTTAAATGTCCCTCATATCTGTCCATTTCTCCCCATTTTACAACATGTTGTTCATGCCCCCTTGAATATAATATCACCCTGGATTATTGTAACAGATACTCTTTGCTTTCAGGCTAATCTTTCTTCAATCCCCTTTCCCTAAGTTTCCAAGTAGATCTTTCTATAACCCAAATCTGACCATGTTATACTCTCACACTTAAAGCCAGTTAGTGTGCCTGGATCCCAAGGGTCATTTTGACAAGTGCTTTCTAGCTGTGGAAACTCCATAGAAGAACCACTATTTCCAGACTTCTTGCTTCATTTTGAGGGTAAGGTGGAGTGTTTTTCCTTTTTGGGGACAGTGAGATTAAGTGATGGTGATAGAGAGCAAGATGAAGAGAGACAAGGGGGTGGGGAAGGGAGAGCGGGAGAAAGAGCATGTCATTAACAGGGTGTCTGCCCGGCAGAATCTAGTTTCTGGTGAGGCAATTAGCATGCAGATCAGCTGCGCGGGGTCCTGCATGCATTAGCTATTGAACACCAGCTTGCCAAGCCCTTCTCTGCTTTGTCAAAAATTCACACACCTTCTGGCTTCTCTGACACAGCCCCAGTTCAGAATCCATTAACTGGAGTTTTAGTCCATGAACAAAAATGATTGTGCATGCTTATGATTAATGAGGAAGCTATTTCAAAATCACAAGGCGCCATACTGGCTAACTACTATTAATTATTTTTATCATCATTATACTGAGAAACCGTTTCATCATACTAGAAAAAATTGTTCAAATTGGCTTGCTTGGATAGAAAATGCACTGTATATCATTTTGAAAAGCCAGTATTTTTTGATGTCTTTGATTTATGAAGATAATCATCATAATCATAGCCAACTGTGTATGCTTATAATAAGTATCCCATTGCAGTAAGTTATTTGTATATCTTGATTTATGTAATCCTCACAACCACTGTATGGAGTAAATATGATTACTATCTCTGTTTTATTTTATTTTTATTTTTAAAAATTTTATTTATTTGACAGAGAGAGAGACAGCAAGAGAGGGAACACAAGCAGGGGGAGTGGGAGAGGGAGAAGCAGGTCTCCCGCTGAGCAGGGAGCCCGATGTGGGGCTTGATCCCAGGATCCTGGGATCATGACCTGAGCCAAAGGCAGACGCTTAATGACTGAGCCACCCAGGAGCCCCTCCATCTCTGTTTTAGAGGTGAGAAAACATAGGCTCAGTGGCTAGGTCATGCATAGGTGGTAAGTGGTAGGGCCTGGATTAAAACAGGTAATCTCATGCCAGAGTCTGCCCTTGAACTCTTACCCTATAGAGTGTTGGGAGAGAAGACTACTTGTTAAGATAGCTTTTTATTATCATAGTCAGGAATACCCTAGACCAAGTTATATTTTGAAAACTAGTAGGGCAGATACTATGCTGTGCAGCATTGCAAAAACAGAACCAGAAGGGCAATATATGTGATCCTCACTCTCATCTAGGTTGAAATCAGCAGTTAATATTATGATCAAGGAAGTTTAGTGAAATTCAGTTGAATCTGGACCTTTTCAAGGTTCTATCTTGAGGGAAGGAGCTTGGGGGCATCGTTGTGGATAATTAGATGACCAGCAAACAAAGGTCTTCCAACTTGTAGGCCAAAGTGAAGAGAAGGATACCAGAAGCTGGGTTTGAGAGAAACTTGGCTTTGGCAGGTCGCATGGTGGTTCAGTGTGCTATGTTTGGGAGTCACACAGCACTGAGATACAAGTCCGGGCTCAGTCATTATGCTGTGAAGTTCAGCAAGTTTCTTAACCTCTTCAAACTTCAGTTTTCTGAAGTTTGAGGTTAAGCCTCATTACCTGAAAGGATTGTGGGTAGAGTAAATGAGATGAAGTTTATAAATCACCCAGAATAGGCCAAAGCAGGAAGTAGGCACTCTTTAAGTGGAAGTGCCTTTTCATGACAACGAAGACAATAATGATGATGAAGATGATAATATACTGGGTTACCAGTTGGCTGGATTGAGTTTTAAGTCTGGATCACAATCCCAAGAAAAAGCAGTGTGGGTACTGTGAATAAGGTAGAAGGCTAGGCAAAAAGAGACCCCAGGACTCCAATCTACATCCCCATCACTGTGGGCAAGATGGCAGGCTCTTTGTAGAGCTGGGTAAATTTTTACTGGGTAAATCTTGCCTATGGTGTTGCCAAGTACAGTTTGGTTTGCATACTGAGTTGTGTTTTCAACTCTGCATGATCACCTCCCCCTTCTATGCCCGGTCTATGTTTCCCAGAAACCCTCTTTTTCTGTAGTCCTGGGTTAGAGTTTACCACTGGGAGGAACTTGCCGAGCTTTTGAAAGCGAAAGTGAAGGAGAAGCCATGGTTCTCAGGAGGTACTGACTGTCAGACATGGCAGCTTTGTAGACCCTTCCACAAGCTCCCTCTTTGCAGTCGTGCAGCCAGATGTAGCAGTTCCTTGGAGATCCCCACCAGCTCTGCTTTCTCACCTACTCCAGTGATTCAAGTTGAGGTTAAAAGTGGCTGGTTCATTAAGCTTCTGGGTGTAGCCTTGAGATCTTGGCTCTTCCAGCTGCTTCCTCTTTCTTGTAAACCTGATTCCAATATCAAACCTTTTATTATCATAATAGTGTAGTGGCTCTGTTTTGCTGATCCAGCTCAGAATGAGACAGCTTATTACTCATTTACGGCCTGGGGGGTGCTTGATTATCTAGAGGAGAGGTTGAAAAACTTTCTCTTATATGACAATAGTAAATACTTTAGCCTTTGTGGGTCAACTGGTCTCTGTTGCAACTCCTCAACTCTGCTCTACAACAGCATGAAAGCCACCAGAGACCATACATTATGAATGAACGTGCCTGTGGTCCAATAAAACTTTATTTATGGGTGTTGAAATTTGAATTTTATGTAATTTTTATGTGTCATAAAAAACTTCTTTTCTACGATTTGTAACATAAAATCCATTCTTAGCTCATGGGCTGTACAAAAACAAATGGTGAGCTGTTTTGGGCTGTAGTTGGCCAACTCCTGGTCCAGGGGAGGGCTGGTAGAGTCAGCCAGATGTGCACCTAAACCTTTGCTCGTCGCTTACTACGTGATGTTGGGCGATATATTTAATCTCTGAGCCTCACAATGAGCCCCCTTTACTGCCCTTTAATCCCTGAGCCCCCTTTACAATGGGGACATTTACATGATATTGTAGAGTAGGGTTGTTGTGAAGATTAAATAAGATAATGTAGGTAAAATCTTTAGTTGGCTGCTGGGCACACAGTTCATGCTCCTCATTTGTCATCATTACTGTGGTTTGTGGAGCTGCTATTTGGTGCTCATAGTTCATTCACGCAGTTAAAAGGGAACTGACAGGTTTTGCAGCCATTGGGACTTCCATGGGCAAGGTAAAATGATTTCTAGGCAAAAGAACAATGAGAGAACTCCCGAGGCTTTCCCAATTTCCAAATATGGTACTTGAATTAAATGCAAGAATGTTGATAGAGTGCTGTAGGCAATCCAGCCACCAACCAGATTTTTACTAGTGATTCTTCCCAGTGCGCAGCAGGGATTAGCCACAGGGGCATAGAGATTGGAAGGATGGGAGAAAAAACCAGAAAAATGGAGAATTTTAACTTCATTATATGATTGTGTTTAAGTGGTGGGATTATGGGTGATATTTAATTTTTTGGTGTGTTAATTTCACTTCAGATAAATGGTTAAAATGATGCTGTAGAAAAGTACTTAAAAAGTAGAAATACTGTCATAACAGATTGAGTAAATACCATGTTATAAAGTATGTAAGCCCATTTAAAAAATATAAAAAACATTCTAAAGTGTTCAAAGCCATTTGGCTATGATTTATCTTTCCGTTTTCATCTCAAATGTCACCTCTCATAAGAGAATTTTCTTTATCTAAAATATCCCAAACAGGGGCTCCTGGGTGGCTCAGATGGTTAAGCGTCTGACTTCAGCTCAAGTCATGATCCCAGGGTCCTGGAATCGAGTCCCACATCGGGCTCCCTGCTCAGCGGGGCGTCTGCTTCTCCCTCTGCCTCTACCCCCTGCCCCACACATGCTCTCTTCTCTCTCAAATAAATAAAATCTTAAAATAAAGTAAAATAAAGTAAAATAAAATAACCAAAACAGCCACCAACATCCATTCCTCATTACTGTGTCTCATTGCCCTATTTTCTTTTCTTCATAGTACTTATTATTGCCAGACATTATTTGTTTAACTGCTTATTATCCACCTTCCTTTCCTAGAATGTGAGTTTTCTGGGAGGCACCCTCCTTGTCTCCTTGTAACTCAGAATGGCATTCTTTTGACTGGCAGACTGCTCCCTCCTGGACTGGACAAGGAAGGAAGTAAAGCATCAGTGTTCTGGAAGGTCAGACTGCTATTGCAGCTGCTGCTGGGCTGGCAGCTTCTTGGTGCCTGTATTCATTTCCCCCCCCCCCCCCGCTAACTTTTAAGGAGGAGGAAACATCTGGAAAATTGTCTTGGCCATAGAAAATTTAAAAAGCACTTACACTCAAGGCAGATGGTACTGTCAAGTAACAACATCTGGAGATGAAAATCTAGCTGACAACAGGGTAACCGTCAAAATATTTAAAGACTGCCCAAGTTGTTTGTTTCATATTATATCTTCATCCCTGCTGAATTTATGATTTGGTCAGCACATATTGATTGGCTTTCCCGTGTGCGTATAGAGACCATGGATTCCATTTATTCATTCGAAACGGAAGTTGGCCTCAGTGCTAGGCCCTATCTGTAGGTCCAAAATGGATGTTTGCCTGAAAAGCCTTTTGAAGATCCCCACATCTTCAGAAGAAAAATGCTTTTAAGATATTAGGCTTCAGTGAGTATCTTTAGCAATGGACGTGCTGGAAGCCCTAATCTGCTTTTCTTCTGAAGGGATGTATCTTATTATCTTTAAAATCATCTCCAAATGTCCTGTTAATATCCTGGGAATGAGGCAGAATGGTGAAAAATACAAAACATTTTACTTGATAAGGCTTTGCCTTGCTGACCAAAGCATTTGGTTGCTGAACTAGGAGAAGGAAGACTGTCCCAAATTAAGCTCTTAATATAGATTAGCTCATAGGTAGTAGACGGATCCTCATTGCTCTTCAGCAGAAAACACACCACTTATTACATTTTGACCTTCACGCATTTTTGGGCTGTTGATGCTTTTCTAGTGTCTATTAACCTGATTAGTGTTCTTGCTCAGATAAAATCAGTCTATATTTTATCTTCTCTTTCTTCAAAATGAGAAATATCTTCTAGAATCTCAAAGCCATTCTTGTCCCAGGAGGAAGTCAGTCTTCTATCAAGAGGAAACTATGTGGGAAGGTGATCTTTTAAGCCTGACTAATGACACTGGCTTAGACCATTTTTTTTACTCTGACTAGAGCAAGCAAGACAAGCTTAAAAATGGAGTTACTGTAATATCTCTGGGAAAAGTCTTAATTTACAGAATATTCTAGCTCCCAAAGCCTAGAAAATGATATTTCCCTTTCAGACTGGATTTAGCTAAGTAAGCAGCACTTTAAGAACCAAAGTCTAGGGTCAGACTGAGCCTAAAGTAGTCTCACTTTTTATGACTTTATTTTATGGTCTCATTATCCACAAAGCTTCTCTTCTTGTATTATAAAATATGACTTTAAAAGGTTATATTAATGTTATGCATTTTTTAAAAGATTTTATTTATTTATCTGACAGAGAGAGAGACAGCGAGAGAGGGAACACAAGCAGGGGGAGTGGGAGAGGGAGAGAAGCAGGCTTCCCGCGGAGCAAGGGAGACCGATGTGGGACTCAATCCCAGGACGCTGGATCATGACCAAAGCCGAAGGCAGACGCTTAACAACTGAGCCAGCCAGGTGCCCTGATGTTATGCATTTCTTTCTACAGGACTTTACCTTTCTTTATAGACATCTCTGAAGCTGCATGTTTCCCCCGAAGCCCCACTTTTTTGACTTGACACATAGAAAGCTGAAACACTGAGAAATCCAGTTTGTAAAACCTCATTGTCCAAAAAGCCTCAGACCTAAATTTTGGAGCTCTTGCCTCCAGGGTGTACCCACATTCCCTACCTTTCATGTGGCAGCAGTATTTTAGTACATCTCCCTGTTTTCTCTGAATACTCTTAAGAAGAGTTTCCCCTTAAAAAATATGAAGCCAAAACTTATGCTTCCTACATTAATATTTCTCATATTTAAAAAAAAATAATTCAATTTTTCCATTTCTAATACTCTATCATTAAAAATGGTATTTTCTTTTATTTTGATATAAATAATGATGGCAGGATCATTTAAAAATTCCAAGAGCTTGGGGCACCTGGGTAGCTCAGTCTGTTAAGCATCTGATTCTTGATCTCAGCTCAGGTCTTGGTCTCAGGGTCGTGAGTTCAAGACCCATGTTGGGCTCCATGCTGGGTGTGGAGCCTATTTAAAAAAATAAATTAAAATAAATTTAAAAAATGCCAAGAGCTCAATGAAGTTTGATAAGGCCCATAGGAAAGTGAAGAACTAGAATCAAGAGCACTTGAGTAAAGCTAAGAGTCACTCAAGTCTGCTCCGTCTATGACATGGGGACCAGTTGAGCCTACAACTACCGGCTTGAAGGAGGTAATAAGGAAGCTGGCCAATGCCTGGGACATGGAAAAATGGAATGTGAAATCTTCACGATTTATGGATGTAGGGTCACAATTCCCCTTCTCTGTGTTGTATGAGAATTCCTAGCTGAATAATTTACTTATAAAATGATCAGACATTAGAGAAACTGTTGGATGATGATAGAGACAAACACAAAACTACAACATAAAGAAGCTCTTCAGTCCAGATCATGTGGGAACCTCCTGCTATACAACTTCTACTTCCATGTTTGCAAGTTAAAAGTTATAAGAATCAGCAAATTGGACAAATTGCAAAACTCACACTTCAATAACTATCAACTATGGAACAGTAAAAGAATGAATATTATGAAAAAACAAAAAAGAAAATTTGGAAAAAAATAGAAAATTTTAGAAAAGGAAAATATACACTTTGAAATAACCTCCATGGGAGTTTCCATAGAAGTTTATATAGAGCTAAAAATGGAATTAGGTGATATGTCTTGGAAGTCACTCAGAAGACAGCACAGAGAGGGATAGGAATGGAAAACATGAAGGAGAAGCTTAGAGATATAGAAAATAACATGAGGTATTTCAGTATAATTACACAAAAACAGAATGCAAAGAATGTTAGAGAGGCAGTATTTGAAACCATAATAGTAGAGAACTTCTCAGAATTGAGAAAAATGCAATTAGTCTTGAGATCAAAGTAGCATTACAATTCTCAAATAGAAAAACAGTTTTACATCCAAATATATCATAATGGAAATATAAAACTGCAAAGACAGAATTTTTAAAAGCCTCACAAAGATATCACCTGTGAAATCCCAAAAATCAGACCAAAAAAAAAAACAAACCAAAACACACCAACCTATTCAACATAAAAAGGTATTCTGTAAGACCATAAAACAGGTTCTGGATTATGAAGGAGAATATGTCTGTCTACAACTCTGTACTCAGCCAAATCATCACTAAACAGTGGGTGTAAAATGACATTTTCAAACTATAAAGATTGACAAGATACTACTTACAGACTATTCCTGAATCAAAACAAAATAAATGACAAAAAACTAGTAATGGATGTATTTTACTAAAAAGGAAATTAGAAGAAGCCATGTATTGCAAAAAGTAAGGGTAAAAAAAAGACAATGGTAAGGGGCGCCTGGGTGGCTCAGTCGTTAAGCATCTGTCTTTGGCTCAGGTCATGATGCCAGGGTCCTTGGATCGAGGGTCCTGGGATTGAGCCCCGCATCTGGCTCTCTGCTTGGCGGGAAGGCTGCTTCTCCCTCTCCCACTCCCCCTGCTTGTGTTCCCTCTCTTGCTGTGTCTCTCTCTGTCAAATAAATAAATAAAATCTTTCTTAAAAAAAAAAAAAGACAATGGTAAACATGTCAGTAATAAAATAAATAAATACTAGCTATAAAAATAATGACATTAATTTGGGAGAGACATCTGAAAGCAAAGGAGAATCAAACTCCTAAGCAAGAATGTGGATGATAGGGGCGCCTGGGTGGCTCAGATGGTTAAGCGTCTGCCTTCGGCTCAGGTCATGATCCCAGGGTCCTGGGATCGAGTCCCGCATCGGGCTCCCTGCTCCTTGGGAGCCTGCTTCTCCCTCTGCCTCTCTGTCTCTCATGAATAAATAAATAAAATCTTTAGAAAAAAAAAAAAAAGAGCAACCAATCTCATCTTTAAAAAAAAAAAAAAAAAAAAAAGAATGTGGATGATAGAAGTAGGTGTTCAGAGTCATAGAATTCTAATTTTCTTGTTTTGTTTGGGAAGAGAATGGAGATATTGATTAACTTAAAGCTTACATAGATAAGCATATTGAAAAATTAAGAATAGTTATTGAAAGGATAGATATAGAATATATAAACTTTTAACTAGTGGAAGAATTAGAATAAGATGGTAGGACAGAAAAAATCATCATTTACAGTATGCCTCCAGAGGTGAAGTGATATGAAGTACACAGAAGTATACTTATATGAAGTAATGTTGCTCTAAAGTGTTGAACTATGTGCACTTAGGGCTTAGGGATAATTCCCAGTTTACAGGAAACAGGGATAGAAAAACTAGTTAAATGACGTAGCAGTGAAAGTGAAGCAAACAGAATGTAAGGCATTCTATGGAAAAACTGACTCGTCTTGGGGAAAGATAGGCATGAAAAGAAAAAAAAAACAAGGAAGAGAGATTATTCTAGATTAAAAAGCCATAAAAATATATATGTAATGTGTGAATCTTGTTTAGATCTTCATTTGAATAAACAAATTGTAAAAAACAACAAACAAAAAACCCCCCAAATACTCCAAAAAACGTTTTAAAAGCTATTGGTAAATTTGAGGGTAAACTGGAATCAGATAAGACCAACAAATTAGTGTTAATTTTATTAGAAGTGCAAGTGACATGGTAGATATGTAAGAAAATGTATTTTTGGAGAGGCCTTGGAAGTATGTAAGGGTAAAATGACATGAGTTGTGGGATTTATTATAAAACACTTTAGCAAAAAAAGAAAAAAAAAGAATAGATCAAGCAAGTGTGGGCAAACTCTAGCTAATTGTTGGATTTGCATTATGGCATAATGAGATTAATTATCTCAGGCTCTATACTTTTGTTCGTGTGTGAATAGTTTTATCATATTTAAAATAACATTTTAATTCAGAAAGTTTGAAAATGAAGGAATGGAAAATTATATACTAGGTAAATACTAATACAAAAGCCAGTTTAGAGGGAGTTGTAGGGTGAGTGAAATAGGAGGAGGGGATCAATGGGTATGAACTTCTAGTCATAAAATAAGTAAATCATGGGAATGTGATGTATAGCATGCTGACTATAGTTAGTAATATTGTGTTACATATTATGTAACTTTACATGGTGACGGGGCAAACTACACTTATTGTGGTGATCACTTTGCAGTGTTTATACATATTGGATCATTTTGTTGTATACCTGAAACTAATATATTATATGTCAATTATACCTCAATCAAGAAAAAAGGAGATATCCACCTCTTAATTTTACCTTTGAACTGGAGTTGTATGAAATTAAACTAAGTGATTTGAGATTTTGAAGTTTTGGGAGAAAATTTATTTTAAATAAATGTATGTGATATCAAAAAAGAGCCAGTTTAACGATTTTTATATCATATAAAATATAACACAAAAATGCTAATAATGGTAGAGATATAGTCTAATGATAACAATTGACTGAAGAAGCTATAAGCATCATGAATCTGTATGCATTAAACAGCATAGCCTCCAAACGTAGAAAACAACAACTGGCAGAATTATAAGAAGAAATTGAAAACTCTGTTACCCAAAGAAAGGTTGTAATACATGCGTTTCTGAAACTTACAAGTCACAGAAAAACATTATGAAGGATATTTAAGATTTTGTAACAGATTTAACAAACTGCTAACAGAGATATATGATTTCTACCCCAACATATATATATATATATATATATATATATACATGAATCTGTATCATATAACCATGCTCCCTGAACACAAAGTAATAAAGTTAGAAATGAATAGAAAGACAATAGAAATCCATGTATTTAGACAGTAAACTATACTTGCAAATATTCATGTGTTTATAAAATTACAATGGGAAGTTTAAAATATTTAGAATGATATAAAATAACAAATTACATATAAAATTTGTGGGATATAGCTAAAGAAATAATTGAAATGATTAACAAAAATTCAAAGCTGAATATTTGAAATACTCATCAATTGATAAAAAGCAATAAAGAATAAATTAACAACTTTTGAAATAAAAAGGAGCATATCTACAGACAAAGTAGTTATATAAAAAACTGAACAAATTAACCATTTTGTGCCAAATTTCTGATAACTACCAGGCAATATTATAAGTTTTTAGTAAAATAGGTTGTCAAGATTGATTCAAAGGAAATAAGCCAGATTTATCAAATAACCATGAAAATGACTGAATTGGAGTATAAATTTCCTTCTTCCTAAGGGTACCAATTACAGAGGGTATTATTTCATCAAGCCTTCAAGATTAATCCCCTTCTAATTTGATTGTTTCACAGGAAAAGCTTTCCAACTAATTTTAAGCTTGTGTTAGCTTGTTACCAAAACTGGACACGCTGTGTACCAAAAAGAAGCTGATTTATAGAGATTGAAAAACCTTCTAGATATCAATAAATCATATCTAGCAGTATATAAAACGTATCCTGACCACATAAAGTTTATCCCAAGAATGCAAGATCGTTTAACTGTAGAAAATCTATTTATGGTACATACTTCAATAATACATTGAAGGAGAAAAAACTGATCATCTTCAAAGATGCTGATAAAATTCACAAATATTCATGATTAAAAATTCTTAGCAACTAGGAAGAACTTCCTTTACTTGAAAAAAGATTAAAAAAATTTAAACATATAAAAACATTGTAATTTTTTAAAAAGATTTTATTTATTTATTTGACAGAGAGAGACACAGCGAGAGAGGGAACACAAGCAGGGGGAGTGGGAGAGGGAGAAGCAGGCTTCCCACGGAGCAGGGAGCCCGATGTGGGGCTCGATCCCAGGACCCTGGGACTATGACCTGAACCGAAGGCAGATGCTTAACGACTGAGCCACCCAGGCTCCCCTAAAAACATTTTAATTAATTCAAACAATTTAGAAGAATTTCCATTAAAATCAAGAACAAAATAAAGAGCATCTATAATTATTACTATTCATTCATCAGTGCCCTGGTGGTCTTATCTAATGCAATAGAGCAAGAAAAATAAATTGCCAATGTAAGACTTGGAAAAGAAGAGAGAAAATTGTTGTACATGCAGCTGGAAAATTGTTTAGTTAGTAAATCTAGCATGATGTATTGACAATGTGTTGAAACTAATTAAGAAAGTTCAGCAAATTCCCTGGATCCAGATCAATATTTTAAAATCAACAGTCCTCCAATACTCCAGGAATAACCAATTCAAAAATATAATGAAATTTTAAAATGACCCTATTCATAATAAGAAAACTAGGATTATTTTTTAACAACTTTGGGCAAGATCTTTAGCATGAGAATTATATAATTTATTGAAGGGCATACACAGCCCTGAATATATGGCAAGATATAATATATTCATAAATGGGAAGAATTACTCTTTAGAAATTGTAAAACCTATTGTAAAAATTAAAAGAGGTGTGTATGTTTGTGTGTGTGTGTAGAATATGACAAGTGGTTCTTATCATTCATATGGATGATTCAAGAATAATCTACATAATTTTAAAGAAAAAAAAGAGACAACTTGATGTACCAATTATCAAAGTTTTATTTTTATTTTATTAAGTTTTTAAATTCCAGTATAGTTAACATACATTGTTATATTATGTTCAGTTGTACAATATGGTGATTCAACAATTCTATACACTACTCAGTGCTCATCATGATATAGGTATTCTTTAATCCCCAGCCCTATTGCACCCATACCCATTTGGCAACCTCCCCTCTGGCAACCATCAGTTTTTCCTCTATAATTAAGAGTCTGTTTCTTACTTTCTCTCTTTCTTTGCTCCTTTGTTTTGTTTCTTAAATTCCACATATGAGTAAAATCATATGGTTTTTGTCTTTTTCTACTTTTTTTTTGCTTTATAGCAAAATACTCTCTAGCTCCATCCATGTTGTTGCAAATGGCAATAGTCCATTCTTTTTTTACAGGTAAATAATATTCCACATCTTTTTTATCCATTCATCTATTGATGGAAACTTAAGCTGCTTCCACAATTTGGCTATTGCAAAAAATGCTGTAATAAACACAGGGGAGCATGGATCTCTTTGAATTATTTTTTAGGTAAATACCCAGTAGTGTGAGTACAGAATTGTAGGGTAGTTCTATTTTTAACTTTTGAGGAGGCTCCATTCTGTTTTCCACAGTGGCTGCACCAGTTTGGATTCCCACCAACAGTGCATGAGGGTTCCTTTTTCTCCACATCCTTGCCAACACTTGCTGTTTTTTATTTTAGCCATTCTGACAGGTGTGATGTGATATCTCATTGTGGTTTTGAGTTGCATTTCCCTGATGATGAGTGATGTTGAACATCTTTTCATGTGTCCATTGGCCATCTGGATGTCTTCTTCAGAGAAATGTCCATTCATGTCTTCTGCCCATTTTTTTTTTTATTAGATTATTTGGTTTTTTGTGTGTTGAGTTGTATAAATTCTTCATATATTTTGGATACCAACCCTTTATCAGATATATCATTTGTGAGTATCTTCTCCCATTCAGTAGGTTGCCTTTTAGTTTTGTTGATTGCTTCCTTTGCTATGCAGAGCCTTTTATTTGATATAGTCCCAATAGTTTATTTTTGCTTTTGTTTCTCTTGCCTCAGGAGACATATTTAGAAAAATCTTGCTACAGCTGATGTCAGAGAAATTACTGCCTGCGGTCTCTTCTAGGATTTTTATGGCTTCAGGCCTCACAGTTAGGTCTTTTTTTTCATCCATTTTGAGTTTATTTTTGTGTGTGGTGAAAGAAAGTGGTCCAGTTTCATTCTCTTGCCTGTTGCTGTCCAGTTTTCCCAATTTCATTTGTTGAAGAGAGTGTCTTTTTCACATTGTATATTCATTCCTCCTTTGTTGAAGATTAATTGGCCCCATAGTTGGTTCATTTCTGGATTTTCTATTCTGTTCTGTTGATCTATGTATCTGTTTTTGTGCTGTTACCATACTGTTTTGATTAGTATAGTTTTGTAATATAACTTAAAGACTGGAATTGCAATACCTCGTTTTGCTCTTAATTTTCAAGGTTGCATTGGCTATTTGGGGTCTTCTGTTGTTCCATAGAAATTTAGGATTGTTGTCCTAGCTCTGGAAAAATGCTGTTGGTATTTTGACAGGGTTTACATTGAATATGTAGATGTCTTTTGGTAGTATACACATTTTACCAATATTTATTCTTTCAATCCATGAGCATAAGAATGTTTTCCCATTTCTTTCTGTTCAATTTCTTTCATCAGTGTTTTATCGTTTTCAGAGGTTTTACACCTCTTTGGTTAAGTTTATTCTTAGATATTTTATTATTTTTGGTGCAATTGTAAATGGGATTGTTTTCTTAATTTCTTCTGCTGCTTCGTTATTAGTGTGTAGAAATGGAACAAATTTCTGTACATTGCCAAATATCAAAGTTTTTAAAAAGATGTAATTAAGACAATGTGGTATTGGTGAAATGTTAAGGAAATTGATCAAAGAAACAAGATGGAGAAGCCACTGCACATCTGGCAAAAATTGGCATGTACTATAAGTTGCATGAATAAAAAGATCCCTAAATAAGAAAATAAAACTTTTGAGATAAAAGGAGAATATTGTTATAAGTATGTGTTGGGAATGGTATTTTAACCAGAACTTAAAAAGGCAGAGAAGAGAAGGAAAATATTGATGCATTTGACCAGATTGAAACTTTAACAGCATGTATGACAAAAGATAACAAACAATTTAAAAGCAAAATTAGACTAGCATATATCTATGAAGAGCACATATATCTGAGAAAGGAAGCATTTTCAGAATGTATAAAGAACTCCAAGAATAAGAAAAAAAATTGCTGAAAGATGTGAATCTTACAGATAAATTTCAAAAACCTGGTTTTGAATGAAAAGAGCAAGGTACAGAATAACAACTTGTAATGTTAATTATATAAAATTAAAATAATCCCCCCAAACTTATACATCATTCATGATTCACATATGAATTGGAAGCATAAACACACAGACTTGATAGCTACTCATCTACTTCAGAAGAGCAGTGTTTTGGAGGAAATGAGGTAGGAAAATAAACCTAGGTAGAGTCACAGGGTGTAATTTAACTGAATTCATGAATTTTATCCTGGAAAAGATAAAACATCCGAAGCAAAAAAAAAAAAAAAAAAAGAAAGAAAGAAAGAAAATTGAAAACTGGCACTGCTTCTGATTTAATAAAATGTTAATATATGGCTCCATTTGAAAAGTAATAATACAAAGGCAACTTGGAAATCTTTGATTCTGAAATTTGATCTGAAACCACATCTCAAAACTAGCCAGGTGACTTGTAACCTACAGGGCATGTGTTGCTTATTTCACTTGGCTCAGATCTCTACCTCTGAGAACTGTGTCCGAACTTTTCTTTGTTGGGGCTAATGCAGCCTGAATAGTTCTCATGAAACCAGGGCAAAAGGCAGGAATGCCTCTTATTAGTAGTCATGAGTGTGTGAAGCCAGAGAATCTGTATCAATAGTGTTAAAAGACAACTATATGAATGGCACTGTGGAAGTAGGCAGTGCACAGTCCTTGCACCTGCGTACTATAGCATTCTATGAGAGTGGTGTCGGGTCAAAGTTGAAAGAGAATGCACAAACCTATCATACACTGAACAAAGAAAGCTTGGGATGCATATAGGGAGCCAAAGAAGTTCTCCAGTAGCAAGAAGCAAGAGCTGGAGGGGGGGAGTTTGAGATGGACATCCCAAATAGTACTGGATTTCAGCTCTGTCTCTACCTAGTGGCATGGTGCACGGGACTGGATCCATTTACAGGGTCTGGAGTAGAATGAATCCCTCTTCTTCCTGGCCCTCTATCCTGCGAGGTGGGAGCAGGGCTGAAATTTTTCCAAGTTTGCTTATTTACAGGACTTAAAGGATTTAAATCATTCCAACATGTTCTGGAGGCAGAAGGCAGGTTTCCTTTCTGGTCCTTCCAGCTGACATCCTCTCTGCAACTAGAGATGATGTTTGTAAGGCTCTAGTATTTCTTCCACGGCTTTCTCAGAGGTATCCTCTAACATGGATAGGGCCAAATTCTGGGCTGAGGAGTAGAGGCTTTTGTTGGATGGGGCAGGTGCAGCAGGGTTTGGTGAAAGATGAAAGTGGAAAGAGTGAAGTGGTCATTTGAGTTGGAAAGCTATGGGTTTGCCCACTTAAGCTACCTGAAACAGTTACAGCCCCGGAAGTGGTGTGATTGTCTCATTTGTATGTGAGCTCTTAGCCCTGGTTGCCAGATCCCTTGAACTATCACTGGACTCCCTACAGGGCAGTATTCTGGCCACCACCAGTATTTGCGTATGGTCCTTTTTGGGGGTGTACAACCAGATATAAAATTATTTTATTTTGTTTGGGTATGATGGAAGAGACTTGACCAGGATAGTTGTTGGGTTGTGACAGGGGCCTCGAGGATACCATTTATGTTTCATTCTCAGGAGAAGTGTTGGGTGGAATCAGTCTCTGAAGAGGTATGTGCAGAGTTGTTGACTTCCATTCCTACTCCCCACTCTGGGTAGGCCTAGAGCTCTAGGATGGTGGAAATGTAGGAAGAACAATCCTAGCCCTGGCTTCAGGCACTAATTGAATGAGTACCTGCCCTTTCTAGATCTTGCTCTTCATTTTAAAGATTTCCTTCTAAGCATTGAGCCTGGAAGAGAACTAGTGAAACACTGAGAGTGTATCACCACATGACCTATTGCTTGACCCTGACACCAATCAGACTCAGCAGGAACAAGGGGTATGCAGAAACTGGAAGCTCTTCTTATGCCCCAGGTGCAAGGGAACCTGTCTATATTTAGGTCAGGATCTTTCTTCACTTTGACATCATTCTTGGTCTGGTAACATAAGCTCCTCCCAGAACTTCCTCTAAAGGGAAGCCAAATGTGTGGGCCTGCCTCTAAAAAATCTCTATTTGTATGTTGTTCTATTACAATGCCATTCCCATAAGGTGAGGATCCTATTGTTATGACCACTGGAAATGGAATATACCTAGAGCTCTTTAATTTTATCAGGTCATTGTCTTGTCATTAAAGTAACGGCCCCTTCTTCCTCCGTTTTGTCTCTTCTACCATTGTGTCTGGCTCACTTAAACAATCTCTCCTAAATTTAGTAATTTCACTCCTATTTCATTTAGCTAGACTTATGCCCTTTCCCAGATTCTCTTTTGGATCAAAATTCCACCCTTACAACATCTACCCACCTTTTATAAGTGTTTTCCTAGATTTTATTATATGAAAAAGATCCTATTTGTAATTTTTTCCCCATCTGTTTTTCTTGTTTCATTTTTCTTTTGTATTACTTAGCTGCTTGGATACATTACTATCACAGGAATAGCTGCATCCTCTATTAGTAAAACTCCCCATCCTAAACCATTTAAACTTGCAACCCATCATCCTTTCTTTTCAGGGTAATCTCCTCTTAACCAGGCCCAAGTGTTGAATTCAGAAATAACATTGTCCCACTGCCAGAGAAAGCTGTGACCTATTTCCTCATCCCATTGTTCTAGGGGTTGCCATGTTACCATGGTCCTTTGTGATTCACAGGCTCTTCTAATTATAACTTTACGCTATTCTTATAATAAGCACCGGAGCTCAGGGTAGTTCTCCATCTGCCACATCCTGGGTATTTCTTCTTTAGGGACCACTTCACTTCTGTGGAAACACAGAAGTGGGGACCCACAGATTCCAAGGAGGCCTGTTCTATACAGCCCTGTCTAGACCAAGAGAATTTCATGTGTAGTTTTCACATGTGTCCTTCCTGGGGTAATTTAAGACCTGTCACTCAAAATCATTATTCTGATTTTTAAAATACTACAATTTTTCCAACGGGAAGACTTCTCTCCCTCTCCAATGTAAGTCACATTGCAACACATTCCTGGTTGTTGGTCTCATAACTAGATTGTATGTTATCCCACTGGATTTCTTGCCATTCTTCTATAGTTCTGGGTTTGATTCCAGGCAACTCAGCATGTGATCTCTATGAACCTGATCCCAAAACCCTATAGACATCAGTCCCTAATGGCTCTCTCACAACCTCACAGACCACGTAGCCAAGGCACAATTTATTTCAACAATCAGGAGCAGCCTGGGCTACCATGGTTCATTTACAGAAAACCCAGCAAAAGCCAAACACAGTGCCCCGCTCTGAGATTTCAATTTTAATTACTCAGCAGAATCAAAGTTCTGCCAAAACCAGAGGAGAAGTTAATAGATATAAAAAACATACTAGTTTCACATCTCATCTTTTTTTTTTTTTTAAAGATTTTATTTATTTATTTGATAGAGATAGTGAGAGTGGGAACACAAGCAGGGGGAGTGGGAGAGGGAGAAGCAGGCTCCCCGCGGAGCAGGGAGCCTGATGCGGGGCTCGATCCCAGGACCCTGGGATCATGACCTGAGCCGAAGGCAGTCGCTTAACCGACTGAGCCACCCAGGCGCCCAGTTTTTTACTTTTTTGCTATATATTTCCAAACCTTTGTCTATACATTTTCATACATAAGCATTTTACCTATAAACAATATCATTATGAATTTTGCTGCTTTTTTCTTGAACTTAATAACATGTTGTCTTAGTTCGCTAGGGCTGCCATAACAAATGGGTGGCTTAAACAGCAGACATTTCTCACAGTTCTGGAGGCCAGCGGTCCAGAGGCATCTGCAGGTTTTTTGTTTTTGTTTTTGTTTTTTCCTTTTGAGGCTTCTCCCTTGCCTTGCAGATAGTCACCTTGCTGTGTCCTCACATGTCCCTTCCTTTGTGCCTACATATCCCTGGGGTCTCTGTGTGCCCTAATTTTCTCTTCTTATTAGGACGCCAGTTAGATTGGATTAGGACCCACCCCAACAGCCTCATTTTAAGTTAATCACCTCTTTAAAGTCTCTATCTGCAAATATAGTGACATTCTGAGGTATTAGGTGTTAGGGCTTCAATATAGGAATCTGGGTGGGTGTTAGTGGCACAGTTTAACCCTTAACACATGCCTTTGTTGATCTTTCCATGTTAGTATATATAGATTATGTTAGTTATAATGAGATCTAGGTAATAGAAATCACCAAATAATTGTGGCTTAAGAATATAAAAAATATCTCTCTCTTACCCATTTAAAAAGTAGAGAGACAGCCAACCCAGGACTGGCTTAGTGTTGCATGCGGTCAGAGATTCAGCCTCCTTCCAGCTTGCTGCTTCACCCTACATATCATTCATTCTCAATGTTAACTCATGATCCAAGATGGCTCCTGGAAAGCCAGACATTTTGCCTGAATTTGCAGTCAGCTGGAAGGAGGAACCTTAAGAACAAGTCCCTGAAGTTATGGACATCATTTGTACTTAAGTACCCTTGGCTAGAACTTAGTTACATTACACACCAAGCTGCATGTGAGACTGGGAAATATTATCTTTTAGGTGTGATGGCCACGTTTCCAGCTAAGGTCTAGGAGTTCTAGATTAGATGTGAAATTAATATATACTTTTTAAATCTATTAACCTCTAGGTTGGCCTGTCAACATATGATATCCAAGAAGCATATTTAATCTGTGGCAGTGAGCTCAACATTTTTGGGGTCTTGAAACCCTTTACAAATCAATTAAATCTGGGATGCCTGGGTGGCTCAGTCGGTTAAGCATCTGCCTTTGGCTCAGGTCATGACCCTAGGATCCTGGGATCGAGCCCCGCATCAGGCTCCTTGCTCAGGGGGGAGCCTGCTTCTCCCTCTGCCTGCTGTTCCCCCTGCTTGTGTGCTCTCTCTCTCTGACAAATAAATAAATAAAATATATAAAAAAAGTAAGGGAACACTAATAATAAAAGGTATCTTTTAAAAAAAATTTGAATGTGGGGTGGTTTCAGAGATCCCTTCTTGAGAAGAAATTAGTTGGAGATGAGGGATGAATTCCTAGTATTTGTTGTGAATTCCAGAAATTTCTGGCCATTCTTGATTTTATACTGTGTCAGAAATCTCCCATTTACTCTTCTAAATCCCCTTTCTGTCCTTCTCACTCCTCACTCTACCTGGGGAGGGCATGGATTGTATACATGAAATTCTTTGCCATCTGACTTCCAGTTGGGTTGACCTAAAAGGAAGCACTGACAGAATCAGAGAGAAGGTGGAGGGTGAAGTCAGGGATTTTTGGCCCTTGGATCCCTCCTGTGTGGTGGCCTCAGGCTGTCTGTGTCTCATGAATAAAGATCACCACACTTTTTTTTTTTTTTACATTTTTTAAAGATTTTATTATGTTATGTTAATCACCATACATTACATCATTAGTTTTTGATGTAGTGTTCCATGATTCATTGTTTGTGTATAAAACACCCGGTGCTCCATTCAATACGTGCCCTCTTTAATACCCATCACCAGGCTAACCCATTCCCCCACCCCCCTCCCCTCTAGAACCCTCAGTTTGTTTCTCAGAGTCCATAGTCTCTCATGGTTCATCTCCTCCTCCGGTTTCCCCACCTTCATTTTTCCCTTATTGCTATCTTCTTCTTCTTTTTTTTTTTTTTTAACACATAATGTATTATTTGTTTCAGAGGTACAGGTCTGTGATTCAACAGTCTTACACAATTCACAGTGCTCACCATAGCACATACCCTCCCCAGTGTTTATCACCCAGCCACCCCATCCCTCCCACCCCACACCCCACTCCAGCAACCCTCAGTTTGTTTCCTGAGATTAAGAATTCCTCATATCAGTGAGATCATATGACATATGTCTTTCTCTGATTGACTTATTTTGCTCAGCATAATACCCTCCAGTTCTATCCATGTCTTTGCAAATGGCAAGATTTCATTCCTTTTGATGGCTGCATAATATTCCATTGTATATATATACCACCTCTTCTTTATCCATTCATCTGTCGATGGACATCTTGGCTCTTTCCACAGTTTGGCTATTGTGGACATTGCTGCTATAAACATTGGGGTGCATGTACCCCTTTGGATCCCTACATTTGTATCTTTGGGGTAAATCCCCAGTAGTGCAATTGCTGGGTCGTATGGTAGCTCTATTTTCAACTTTTTGAGGAACCTCCATACTGTTTTCCAGAGTGGCTGCACCAGCTTGCATTCCCACCAACAGTGTAGGAGGGTTCCCCTTTCTCCGCATCCCCACCAACATCTGTCGTTTCCTGACTTGTTAATTTTAGCCATTCTGACTGGTGTGAGGTGGTATCTCATTGAGGTTTTGATTTGGATTTCCCTGATGCCGAGTGATGTTGAGCACTTTCTCATGTGTCTGTTTGCCCTTTGGATGTCTTCTTTGGAAAAATGTCTGTTCATGTCGTCTGCCCATTTCTTGATTGGATCATTTGTTCTTTGGGTGTTGAGTTTAAGAAGTTCTTTATAGATTTTGGATACTGGCCCTTTATCTGATATGTCATTTGCAAATATCTTCTCCCATTCTGTCGGTTGTCTTTTGGTTTTGTTGACTGTTTCTTTTGCTGTGCAAAAGCTTTTTATCTTGATGAAGTCCCAATAGTTCATTTTTGCCCTTGCTTCCCTTGCCTTCGGCGATGTTTCTAGGAAGAAGTTGCTCCGGCTGAGGTCGAAGAGGTTGCTGCCTGTGTTCTCCTTTAGGATTTTGATGGACTCCTGTCTCCCATTTAGGTCTTTCAACCATTTTGAGTCTGTTTTTGTGTGTGGTGTAAGGAAATGGTCCAGTTTCATTCTTCTGCATGTGGCTGTCCAATTTTCCCAATACCATTCATTGAAGAGACTGTCTTTTTGCCATTGGACATTCTTTCCTGCTTTGTCGAAGATTAGTTGACCATAGAGTTGAGGGTCCATTTCTGGGCTCTCTATTCTGTTCCATTGATCTATGATCACCGCACTTTTCAAGGCTGCCTTTTCCACATAGTTCTTCCCCCCCATCCTCCTGCACCGCGCCCCCCCCACCAGCACCCCACTGCCCTGGCCCTTTGCCTCTTTAGGCCTGTGAGTGGAATATGCTCTTCCACTGTGTCCACCCCTTGTGGGTTTTTTTACGCTTCATCCATACCTGTATAAATACATGAAACATTACCCAAATTTGAGTGGACCAAGTGATTCCTATCAAGACCCTGAATAATAAAAATACTAAGGTTTGAGTTGTCGGTTCTCTAGAATGCCAATACCAACCTTACTTTGTGTTGTGTGAGATTTCTACCTGGTTCTTGTCATCCATTTGGGCAACTTGTTTCACTTCTGTGGGGTTCAGTTTGTTCACCTCCAAAATAAGAAACTGTCAAGACCAGGAGTTCTCAAACTTGAGTGTCCACCATAATCACCAGGAGGATGCGGTAAAACACAGATGGATGGACTGTACCTCCAAAGTTTCTGAGTCAGTTGGTCTGGGGTAAGGCCAAGAATTTATATTTTTAACCAGTTCCCAGGTAATGCTGATGCTGCTGGTGCAAGGACCTTACTTTGTGGAACAGTGGTCTAGAAGATGATCTCTAAGGCCTAACCTGTATCAGTATTCAGTGACCTAATATCAACATGCCAGTGTGGCGTAACTCCATTTCATTGTTATAGTGGATGAAATGAAACTACTGGTTGTCTTTTGGAAGAATCCTTCTGTTAATAGTGACCGCACACACTGGGCTATGGCCATCTAAATAAACTGGTCATCATGTTGAATTATTCAGCTAATAATAGAAACTAGGTCAAGGATCCACACTTGAAAAGTGGTCATTCAATTCCAGGTTTGGTTTTAAAGCACACATTCAAGGGTTTCCTATGTATGCAGTTCCTCAGTAGATTGCAATATGCAAACATTGTCATTTGTCTCTCATTTTTATATTTGACTTGCCTCTGAATTCTATTGTTGGTCAAAAGAATCAGAGAGTAGAAGACTATGGTTCCAAAACAATTATTTTGTTAAACTTTGTTAGACTTACTGGATCTTTTATAAGACAGTGTGTCTTTATTTGTAAGTGGAAAGTTAGGAGAAGGTTTTAGGGATAAGATGCAGAAGAGAAAAGGAACAATGAAATATAATTGTACAGTTTCTCTCTTTCTCATTGGTAATTCAATGGAATGAAATAGGAAGAAATATTTTGGGGCTATAGGTATATAAAGAGCAGACTAATAAATACAGAGCAGACACATAATAAACACAGTAAGTTGGTTTTCCCTCCACAGTACTGATCAGCATGCAGGATGACCAACAACATAAACTGTATATGTTTAAGACATGTTTATAAGCCCGTAGGTAAGTGCATATATAATGGATATATACATATACATACATATATGTTGTCTAACTGGCAGTCTATTCTTTTAGAACTTTGTATAAACAAAAACAAAAAGCCCGTTTAATTCAGCTGATGAGAATTGTTGTAGCATCCATTCATGGTTCATTCTACCTGCATTAAGATTTATGTAGGTGCCAGTAATTTTTATGGCTAGGATATGCCAGATAAATGGTCCCAGATTTGGTATGTACCTGAGAGCAGCCTGCCCAGGGCGGGTTATGTTAGTAGCCAAGTGGCTATATTATGGGCCAGTAAATGTTGTTTACAGAAGCCATGAGGAGGTGCCTTGACTTAAGCAAAAAACAAAAACCAACCAACCAACCAAACAAACAAACAAAAAGAAGTCAACAGCCACAGAGAAACCAGGCATGGGAGGTGATGGTCAAGGTAGAGAGAGAGTTGAAAAGTGGCTGTTTCCTCAACAGTTGATGAAACCCTTACTATGACATTGTTCTCACCTGACACTCTTCATCATGGCTGGATCCCATGTGGGTTGACTTTTGTCCTGGACTGGTTGCGCCTGACAATTGGACATGTCTTAGCCATATGCTAGAGTCTAAGTCTATAGACTGAGATCTGTATCTACTTTTTCTTCTCTGCCCAGCAACTCCTATTAGAATTTCCAGCATATATTAGGCAGTTAGTAGACGTTAAAGAGAGGCAATCCTCTATTTTGTTTTAATTTACTGATGCTATAACCTGTCATGAACATTGAGTTATATTGTACAATTTTTCAATAATGATGTGATTCTCAGTAAGCTGTGTGTTTCAGATCTGCTGGAGATGTTTGCAAGCTATTCAATCCCTGGATGTTACATCAAACCACTGCCAATCTGAGCTCATTAATGTGAATTTCCTGTTGACAATGAGCTCATTGCCAGCCTCTTAGACTTCTGCCAGTCTTTAACTGCCTGGATATTTATTTATATCTTACCTGTTGGTGATGGAAGGAAACAAATAAGACATATACAAATAAGAGGGATGGAAGCAGTCACATGATGGACTGTCTTTTGATATCTAGATTCTAAAATATGCAGTCTTGGAAACCAAGTAGAAAAGCCTGTGTTTTATTAAATGAGACTGAATCCTACAAGGGAAGTTTTAAAAACTCAAACTCAAAATATCTCTGGGTTTGTGGTGAAAGAAAGAGATTGACTGTACTCGGATAGCATCTGGTCCCCTTAACCGACTGAGCCACCCAGGCGCACCTCCACCCCCCTCCCCAGATTCTTGAGGGCAAATATTATTTCATTTATCTATGTTTTCCTCAACTCAGGTAGCATAAAACATGACTAATAATATATGCTTCATAAATGACTGACAAATTAATAAATGGCCTTGGGTTGTTGAAATTTCTCCACCATCTTGGGACAGATCAAAAATTATAGTGGGAACCAGTATCTATTGAGCACTTACTCTGTGTCATGTGGTATACTAAGTGCTTAACAAGTATTCAGTCATTTAATTTGTGCTGTAGATTCACTTTAAAATTGTTATTTCCACATTTTGATGGAGACTAAAGCTTGACAAGGAAGTAAATTTTTAAAAGTTACACAAATTTATACTCTTTTATGTTAATATATCTAGACCTGCCTCATTTAATAAAAATGAACTATATAGTGTTCCTTAGGTAGTACATGTTTTGCCATTGCCATAGAAGGACACTTAGATTGTTTCAGGTTGGAACAGGGACTAGGATTTGAACCTAGGGGTCTCTGACTTTTAAGAATCAGTTCCAAACCAACCTGCTGTAGCTTTCTCGTTTTCTTTGGGAAAGTTTTAACTTTATTTGTTTTAGTCCGACAGGTGCATTCTATTTATTTATTTATTTATTTATTTATTTATTTATTTATTTATTTAAATTTAAATTCAATTAGCCAACATATAGTACATCCTTAGTTTCAGACGTAGAGTTCAATAATTCATCAGTTGCATACAACACCCAGTGCTCATCACATCGTGTGCCCTCCTAATGCCCATCACCTGGTTACCCCATCCCTCCACCCCCGCCCCTCCAGCAACTGCCAGTTTGTTTCCTAGAGTTAAGAGTCTCTCATGGGAACACAGAGAGGGAGGGAACTCCCTCTCTGATGACTTCCCATTCAGTTTTCCCTCCCTTCCCCTATGATCCTCTGCTCTTTTTCTTATGTTCCACATGAGTGAAACCATATGATAATTGTCTTTCTCTGATTGGCTTATTTCACTCAGCATAATACCCTCCAGTTCCATCCACGTCGATGTAAATGGTAAGTATTCATCCTTTCTGATGGCCGAGTAATATTCCATTGTATATATGAACCACATCTTCTTTATCCATTCATCTGTTGATGGATGTCTGGGCTCTTTCCACAGTTTGGCTATTGTGGACATTGCTGCTATAAACATTGAGGTGAAGGTGCCCCTTTGAATCACTGCATTTGTATCTTTGGGGTAAATACCTAGTAGTACAATTGCTGGATCATAGGGTAGCTCTATTTTTAACTTCTTGAGGCACCTCCATACTGTTTTCCAGAGTGACTCTACCAGCTTACATTCTCACCAACAGTGTATGAGGGTTCCTCTTTCTCTGCATTCTTGCCAACATTTGTCCTTTCCTGACTTGTTAATTTTAGCCATTCTGACTGGTGTATGACAGGTGCATTTTATTCCATTCTTTATTCCCTACTATTTTAGCACAGTACTTAAAAAGCTTAAGATATTTCTCTTGTCTGTTTGTACTCTGGAAAAACATGTTGAGGAGTACCCAAGGGTATATTGTGAAAAGATGCTCACTGAAGAGTTTTTATAAAAGCAAATAATAAAAACAACCTAAGTATCTATCAATGGAGAATGGCAAAACACATACTAAAATTCTCAAGGAATACTATGCAGCTGATCAAAAAGATTGAGGCAGGTCTATTTGTACTACCACAGAAAGTTCCATATCTCATTGGTCAGTGAACAAGAACAGATATTCAGAAATGTGTGTATAATATGATTCAATTTATGAAACACAAACACCACAAAATGTGTGTGCTCTAATGTGTATATTCTAGAGACAAGGGATTGGAGAAAGCAGGCAAACTAAAAGGAAGTGGGAGGAGCCAGATTTGGTGCTAAAAGTCAAAGAGAAATTTAAGCGTTTCTATAATCTAATTTTTTAGCAAAGAGAATGTTTTCAAACGTTACTGTTATTTAATTAAAATAGTATAGGGAATGTACAAGCTTTGTCAAAGTTTTGTTAATGAGCATGTTTACCAGGGAGACATTAGGGTCTGTATTAGTAGGAATTAAGTAAGACAGATATTGACTGAGTCAGAGTTTCCCCTCTGAGCAGGTTGCCACTTGGAAAAGGATCCCAATCTTACATTCTTAGGTTGAAATAGCCAATCAAAGGAAGTGAAAGAAAAGGCAGTTTTCCTTTGCCAAACAATACAGATTTGTCATTCATAAACATATATTTCTCTCCCTGGAGACTTCGTAACACAACAGAACAAATGAGTGTTATTAGGAAACTTGGAATATTCATTTGTGATATTCTCTTTGGCCAGTGTCCTAGTTTTACTATTTGGACAGACTCATGCTAGAGAGGTGGGTTTTTGTTGTTGTTGTTGTTTTGTTTTTTATTTATTTATTTGACAGAGAGAGCCAGAGAGCACAAGTGGGGGGAGGGTCGGAGGGAGGAGGAGAAGAAGGCTCCCCGCTGAGCAGGGAGCCCCATTGCAGGCTCAATCCTAGGACCCTGCGATCATGACCTGAGCAAACGCAGATGCTTAACCAACCAGCCACCCAGGTGCCTCCCCACCCCCTTTTTTTGTTGTTTTTGTTTTTGTTTTTAAAGATTTTATTTATTTATTTGACAGAGAAAGACACAGCGAGAGAGGGAACACAAGCAGGGGGAGCGGGAGAGGGAGAAGCAGGCTCCCAGCTGAGCATGGAGCCTGACACGGGGCTCGATCCCAGGACGCTGGGACCATGATCTGAGCCAAAGGCAGACGCCTAACAACTGAGCCACCCAGGCGCCCCTTGTTTTGTTTTTAATAAAAAGAAATATGCTATTTTAAGAATATGTTTCCTTTAATTATCAGATGAATTTACTGGTTATGCAGTGGCTTCTCTCTTTGGCTGCGATCTGTCGCGTTCTGTAGTGCTTCTGGGAATTTTTATCTAATTTTTCATCTGCTCCAATTTACATTTCCCAAAGCTTATTTCTCTAATTGATTTTTGCTGTGATTTTTGCACCTCTGTGATTTTTGTACTACTTTTTCCTGGTGTGCCTGTTAGGAATATTGGCGGAGATGCCTCACAAAGAATTGAATAAAAAACAAACAAATTTATTGACTTAGCACAGCCTTTTATCACTTCAACCCAATTGCCCAGCAGGCCTACTTGGCATTTAGAACCACCTGATGATTCAAAGCCCCTTTGAGGTGAGTTGAAATCATTAAAACAAATATAAAAATCTTTTGGCATTTTCCACTGTGGTTTTCTTAACTGCAGTGTATAGTTGCAATCCCCACTTGAGACTTCACCTCTAGATGCAAGTTTTCAGACAGAAGCTAACTTAACATCGCCTTTGTTTGAGAAGAAGGAGGCTGCTGACATTGGAAGACTGCACAGCAGAGGTGGTGTCATCTCCAGCTGTGAATTTTTGCAAGTGTTCCACGTTTCCCTTTGCAACACTATCCTTCATTTCGTGTTGGCTCTGCTGTGTGAAAATCGAAGCAGGCAAACACCACAGGATTCTAGTAAGTGTCTCAGTTTTGCAAGGGGTGTGACTTTTCTTACTGTGGAACAGGATCACAAAGTGAAACTCTAAACCACAGATGCACCTCCACCAACAAAATCTGTAAAACTCTGCAATATAAACTTGAGCTCCAGAAGACTCCAGAACCTAGCCCATTTGAGTGCTTCCTCTCCTGCTTGTTTATTTTGGAGAAGATTAATGTATTCCTTTTGTTCAGTCTTTTTTTTTTTGTAAAGATTTTATTTATTTATTAGAGAGAGAGACAGAAAGAGAGGGGACACAAGCAGGGGGAGTGGGAGAGGGAGAAGCAGGCTTCCCGCAGAGCAGGGAGCCCAATGCAGGGCCGGATCCCAGGACCCTGGGATCAGGACCTGAGTTGAAGGCAGATGCTTAAAGACTGAACCACCCAGGCACCCCCCTTTTTGTTCAGTCTTACTTGCTAAGAAGGCTATTGAGTTTCAGGGAGAGAAAATATTTTGGTAGCATATGCTGGAAGATTGAATTTACCTGTATGCACCTTCAGAGAAAACAAGGGGCTCCTACCACAGGGACCAGAGGACTGGAATCGGAGGAGCTGAACGTAAATATTCATGGAAGGACTTTGACCTCTTTTGTCTTCTGAGGATTTACAGGGCTTATGGGGTTTAGGCAGATGAATCAACAAAATGAACGCAGAACAAAATATATTTTATAATGATAGATGTGCTTGGAGAGTCTTCCTCCAAAGACCAGACTCATGCACTATTACCTTATAAAAGAGGTAGATTCAATGATCACTGAATTAGTTGAAGTTCAAATAAATGCAATTTATTTAAGGAATGAAAAGAGATGCAAAAATATCTAATGAAGCCAGATGTGTGGATTCTGGGAGTTCATGCAGAGTGTATAAAATATCTAAAACATATAGATAAGAATATCACCATTGGGAAGAACAATGAACTCATGCTAAGCAATCTCAGCCAGCACTTACATGAAAATGATAGAAATTTATTTTGGAGGGGCACCGAGTTGCTCAGTTGGTTGAGCGTCTGCCTTTGGCTCAGGTCATGATCCTGGGGTCCTGAGATCGAGCCCCGTGTTGGGGCTCCCTACTGAGTGGGGAGTCTGCTTCTCCCTCTCCCTCTGCCCCATCCCTGCTTGTGTTCTCTCTCTCTCTCAAATAAATAAATAAAATCATTTAAAAAATTTATTTTGGAGATAGAAATGACTAATAAGAGGGTCTGCTAAATGTCACCTTCTTTGGGAATTTTCCTTCTCCACTTCTCTACAGTCACAGCATCTTTCAGTCCCCGTTGGTATTTTGCACTTATTTCGTTACCACCTGTATTAGTCAGCTCAGACTTCTATCACCGAGTATCACAGATCAGATGGCTTAAACAACAGACATTTGTTTCTCACAGTTCTGAACTGGGAAGACGAAGATCAAGGTGCCAGATGATTCAGTTCCTGGTGAGGGATCTCCTCTGCTCCTTGCTCATTCTTCTCCAGAATCATTGCTCCAGACTCACTGGTCTCCTTATTATCCCTTGAATACTCCTAACTAGTTTTGCTCCAGGGACTTTGCACTTGCTCTTCTCTCTGTCTGGGTGTTCTTGAGCATTGCTTGCTCTCTCATTTTTTTTCAAGTTTCCATTCAAATGTAGCTCAGTTGGTTGGGCGACTGCCTTCGGCTCAGGTCATGATCCTGGAGTCCCGGGATCGAGTCCCGCATCGGGCTCCCTGCTCGGCAGGGAGTCTGCTTCTCCCTCTGACCCTCCTCCCTCTCGTGCTCTCTGTCTCTCATTCTCTCTCTCTCAAATAAATAAATAAAATCTTTTTTTTTTTTTATTTATTTGAGAGAGAAAGAGAGAGAGAAACAGCATGAGAGGGGATAGGGTCAGAGGGAGAAGCAGGCTGCTGAGCCGGGAGCCCGATGTGGGACTCGATCCCAGGACTCCGGGATCATAACCTGAGCCGAAGGCAGTCGCTTAACCAACTGAGCCACCCAGGCGCCCGGGAAATAAAATCTTAAAAAAAAAAAAAAAAAGAGTGAAAATGAATACTGTAGTTTAATACTGCTTCAGAGAAAGTGATGCAGGTAGCCCAGAAAGGAAAGAAAGCCTTGTAAAAAAGACAGGATTTGCCCCATGCCATGAAGGAAAGAGAAGATTCTGCTGGCACAGAGAACTAGGGAGGATGGACAGCATGATTCATTTGCGAAGGTGGACATGCCTGGTGAGTCTGAGGGACCGGGAGGGCAAGGTACTGTGTCTTTAGCTGCAGCAACAGAGTAGAAGCAATTGCTTCTCTGGGCCTTTTAGAAATACCACTTTTCATGGTGGACCTTGACATCTAATTTCCTTTTCAATTTTTATTGTTAATTTGGAGCTTTTTTTGTCTTGGACACCTTTTGCCCTTGAGCAAAAGCGCCGCAGGTAAATCACAGGACCCTCCCTTTTCTAGGTGTAGACGGAGCACTTTCTTGTCTCAGGGATGTGACTTTGGCCTCCGTCAGCCGTATTGACTTGGGAACTTTACTGCCAGTAGTGGAAAAAGTAGAACATAACAGCTTTCTGAATCCCTGTCTTTAGAGGGGTGGTGTGGGAAACTAGCTCAGCCAGGCAAGTCACTGGGTGTGGGATGGGGCGACGGCATCTCTCAAGATTAAAGTTGTAGGGAGCCCTGACATTAAGGACATCTCAGGAGCTCCTGCCATTCTGTGATTCAGGGCCTCATAAAAGGGCTGAAGCCAGCTGGGTAACAGATGTTCCCTGAATTAAAAAATAGTATCCCCTGCCGATTTGCAGTTTCATCTTTTCAAGGAAGAGCGGGGAACAATTATTTATTTATTTTTAAAGCAAAATCACTAAGCCTGCAGGTTGTCATCTGGGACACAAGTTGGGTGATTTAGGAATAATTTTGGCTTCAGTGATGATGTTGAAACCCATAAAGTGGCTTCAAGTCCAGATTTACGGCTGGGACGGGGAGGTTTGTGGTACTCTGTCATGTATCCTGATTTCAGCTCTAGCTCTTCACCCAGGGGAGGGTTTCCGCTTATTGTGGCATCTTCCTACTCACAGCTGGGAAGCGAGGAGAGGAGAGTGACGCCCAGGAAAACTTGGCTCCTTTGGCGAGTTCCAAATGTCACCAAAGAAGGAAGCGGATAGGGATTTGAGAGATCACATAAAAGACACTGTCTCACTTGCATCTGCACACATCAGGGGCAAGCTGGTGGTTGAAAACATTGCTTTGCATATTAATCCTGATGCAGGTATGGGGCCTTGCCCTGGGGCAAAAGGGACAGACAGAAGATCCAAGAACAGATGGAATTCCTTTTACCTTTACTCTGAAAAGCTATTGTAGAAATCATCAATTTTGGAAGAAAGGTATTTTAATTAAGTGAGTCTTTGAGAAGGGGACAGGAGGGAACAGGGAATTTCATAGTGGAGATCCTTTCTCCACTATGAAATTGATGAATATGAAATTGATGAAATGAAGGAAAAAACGAACATTTTTCCTTCTCTATTTCTCACAACACTGTGTTTTTTCCCAGTTCACTTCCTGCTTCTGCATCCATGTCTCAGCCTCTGCTTTCTCGCTTTCTCGTCTGGCTCCCAGAGAACAGGTGCACCTTAAAGACCCACTGCGGGGGGGTGGGGGGCGGGGGCGGCGCCTGGGTGGCTCAGTCATTAAGCATCTGCCTTCGGCTCAGGTCATGGTCCCGGGGTCCTGGGATTGAGCCCCACATCGGGCTCCCTGCTCGGCGGGAAGCCTGCTTCTCCCTCTCCCACTCCCCCTGCTTGTGTTCCCTCTCTTGCTGTGTCTCTCTCTGTCAAATAAATAAATAAAAAATCTTAAAAAAAAAAAAAAGACCCACTGCGGGGAAGCTTCCATTCTCTTCCCATCCTCTGGTTCTCTTCCTTGGTTCTCTTACCTTTGCCATAGCCTCAACTGTCATCAGCATGTGGATGAAGCCCTGAACTTCATGATCCCCAATCCTGAGAGTCTATCATTTATTCATCAGTTCGCAAATCAGAACCTTTCACCCCCTCCTAACCTTCAGACATGTGCTTGCCCTGGCTTGGTAGACGTCTCTACTGGGAGGACCCCCTATAATCATGCCTTTTCATGTCTGTTAACCAATTTCAAAGCTTGTGGTGGGCAGCTTGCTGATTCTGTTGCATTAACATGTTTTTCTTGATGGGCACAATACTTCCGGTTTTTTGAGTTTATAATTTGATTTTGAATATGCTTTCCCCAGCTCACCAAAGTCTCCACCAATCCTTGACGTTTATCCCTGCCACTTAGCTTCTTTCTGCTACATGCCTGTCCCTGGAGACATTTGAGCTTGGGACTCCAGCCATAGAGGACTTTTTGCTTTTTTTTTTTTTAAGATTTTATTTATTTATTTGAGAGAGAGAGAGGCAGAGCGAGCACAAGCAGGGGGAGCGGCAGGCAGAGTAGGCAGAGGGAGAAGCAGACTCCCTGCCGAGCAGGGAGCCCGATGAGGGGCTCGATCCCAGGACTCTGGGATCATAACCTGAGCCGAAGGCAGACGCTTCACTGACTGAGCCACCCAGGTGCCCCTTTTTGCTTTTTCTTTCTCCCTGCCTGCTTTGTTCTTTCCCCGTCACCCTATCTAAGCAGTTACCAAGCCTGATTTATACCGTCTCCTCAGTGTCCACCAAGCCTGTGCTACCTTTTCAGTTCCTGCTGTATCTGAACATCTGCAATAGAATCCTAGCTCTGTTCTGCTCACATGTGATTAATCAGCCTGAAAGCTACCTCAGATGGTGGCAATTCCCTATCTAACATTCTGAATTGGCTTCACATTCTGACCAAATTAAGTCAGTTTGCTTCATCCAGGCATTAGAAAAAGTGCATGGAATTCCCCCTCACTTGTCCCAGCCACCATTTGTCTATTTTTAAATTCAGCTCATTCTTTTTTTTTTTTTTTTTAAGATTTATTTATTTATTTGAGAGAGAGAGGAAGAGAAGACTTGAGCAGGGGAAGGGGCAGAGGGAGAGAATCCCAAGCAGATTCCCCACTGAGCACAGAGCCCGACGCGGGGCTCCATCTCATGACCTGAGCGGAAACCAAGAGTTGGATGCTCAATCAACTAAACCAAACACCCAAACACCCCCAAATTCATCTCATTCTTAAGCCTATTCTGCGAGCAGATTGCTTACAGTTCCCTAAACATAGCCTAAGCTCTTCTGCCTCTGTACCTTTCTCTGATCTTCCCTGTCCAGCTCTGTGTGTTGATATTCTATCTGTTCTTTAAGGCAGACAGAAGCATATAGGATCAAAGCAGACAAAAGAAAAGAATGAAGCAGGCCAGGGGTTGGTGCAACAGGGAGTGGTGCGGACTATAGCGAAATGGAGAGCTGTGTCGGTTTCTGTTCCACTCTAGGTAATTATTGTCAGGCTGGCACATGGACCCAGAATTTTCAGATCATCTTATTTTGCAAGAGAAGCCAGAATTCCAGATATTTATAAGCAATATTCCAAAGTTTCAGTGTTGGCAACGAATTTACATACAATATTTTAAAAATATCACGGGAGCTAAGTGGAATCCATGGACTCCATTTAGCCAGCAGGTGTCCACCGGCAATGCAGAATCCAGCCATATCTGAAGCATTCCCTGATTCTCCCTTGTCATGTGCTCTTCCTTCTTACTCTGACACCACAAAGCCCTTCGCTTATCTTGCACCGTGGCACTTACCTGCTTTGTATGTGGGTGATTGCTTACCATGCAACCTCCTTGAAAACTGAGTCTGTATCTTGCTCAACTCTGTAAGTCTCAGCAGAAATTGGAATAATGTTTTGCCTATATTAGGCCTGTGTTAGTAGTTGCATTGTTAAATGGACCATATAGTGGTAACCTTGCATTATATACTTCTGATAATTAAGACCCAATAATGGGACAGATTGTACATACTAGGTGATGAAAATGTATATATAAACTTCCTAATCCTTGCCCCCACTACACCACCAATATTTTGTACTTGGTTTATCATAGCTCAGGAAAGCCCCCTTACTCTAGGTAGGAATTCTCCAACTTAGGAAAATACTTCACATTCATTTTTTTCCCCCAAGTCTACGAATTTTTTCCAGTTCATTTAGATTCTGGTGCCCTATATAGAGATGGGTAGTTTGAAATTTCCATTGTTAAGCTTTACCATTGTAGAGAGGGCGACTTTACCTTTCATAGTGCAGGTTTCCCTCGCGTTTCGAAAGTTTGCCATACGTACTTTTGCTTTTATGAATGAACTATGTCAGTACATGTTTTCACTAGTGGGGAGAAATCCAAAGAGGCTTTTTGCCTATGGCAATGAACTGTGATAGAGGCAAGAGTGGTCTTGCCAATTCCTTCCCAGGGAACTGCACTCAGCATCTCAGTGTCAAGCCACCATAGCTTTGAGCTGTGTTTGTGAGCATCTGTGCTTTATCTGGATTTATTTTGGGCATCTGTCAGCAAGATATGTTCTAAGGCATCAGAAGAGCCTAACAGAGGTGATTTTGGGGGTCTGGGAATGCTCAAAAAAGGTTTCCACATAAATTAATGGTAATTGCAACTTCGCTTTATGCCATTTTTGCTTACGAAAGGTTTCACAGGAATGCTCTAACTTTTGGATAGCGGGGGGAACCCGTATGATTTCTGGTGGGGAAGAAAAAGGGTTTAAGGACAGTGTCTTATAAAACAGTCTTAATATATATTTCTTATTATGGACTTAGGTTTGGGATCTTTTTTCCCTGTTAGCTTTGAATATTTAATGCATTTTATGATCCCGAAACTCAGAACTGGAGGTATTTTGAGGTGAAACTAGAAAGAATCCATTTTCTGCTTCTTTTGCTCTGTTTTTCATGAAGTGAAAAATGAGAATATAAGGTCAAACTTGAGTGCTTTATATTAACATTAAGATTCAGTAAAATCTCCTGTCTTCTAACGTACAGAAAAATGGAAGATTTCTGTGGCAAAGGGGAAAAAAGCAACAGATGAAGGATGCTGTCCCTGCCGGCTGAATGACTGCACACAGCCACTGAATCCCATTTTCAGCAGCCTGCCAAAATTGAGAAATGGAAATGCCACACAAGCCAACGAGCTTGCTTGGGTTGTGAAATTCCACATGGTTACCCCAATGAGAAGGGTAACAGCTGAGAGAAACCTGAAAATAATGAATGTGATTGATTACACTTGGGAAACATAACAAGCCTTGTTGAAACCAGTATAAAAATAACATAACATATAACAGCCCCAGAAATAATCACAGTGTTGAGGCCAGGTCACATTGTGTGAAATAACTGAGGTATTTCTGATTAATGTGGTCTCCAGGCTGCATTTACTAGGAAGTTTTTTTGTTGGGGGGGGGGAGGGTGTGTGTGTGTGTGTGTGTGTGTGTATTTGCTAGGAAGTTTTGGGGGGAGGGTGTGTGTGTGTGTGTTTGTGTGTGTGTGTGTGATGTTTATCAGGGATTCAGTTGCTTTGGTTGGCAAGCGGAAAGCTAGGGCCTGTAACTGATTTATAGAGTATTTCTCCTTCTCCTAATTGAGGACGCAGGGTACAAATCCCATTTTGTGAATGTGGAGGCTTTTGCATAAATATCAAGCACAATGGATCTTTTGTGAAGGTCAAATTTTGTTTCTTTTACATTTTACAGCCCCGCCCCCATCTCCCAGGGTACTTTACAAAGGTCAAATTTTTAAACATCCAGTTCTTTTTTTTCTTCACCTCCCCACCCCGCCCCGGGGTTGCCTCCTGAACTAGGCTATTTTGCTTCAAGACGATTCGATGTAGATTTCTTCCAATGAACAGATTTGTTGCAAACATCCCTAGTCATGTTGCTTTCATTGTGTCAAGGCAGAATAACCAGGTATCAGAAACTGAGGTTTTCAGAGAATCTAGGCAGTGAAAACACATTCTTTTTTCGGGTACTCCTGCAATGTAAATGAACTTTAACAGTCTTCTGTTGTTAGGTTACACCACTCCATGACAGAGATACAAGGTAAAGTGGGAGTTTAAGTGCTGTTTAAAACATAAGCTCAGACCAGCACACTGCGGCTGTCACTCACCTTCATTTGCCAGAGAAAAACACACGCCAATTGCAACACCCAGGAGGCTGGGAAAGGTCTTGCCTCTAGCAGGGGGATAAGCATAGTTACCTGACAAAGGGAGTGGCTACAGGGAGGGGCAAATCATTGTAGCCAATCATTCAATCTACCATAAAGAGAATATGAAGTAATGATATCAACAGGGGGCATTAATGCAAGGCAAGCAACAGTCTTCAGTGAAATAGTGGCACCATTTATAATTTGTCTTGGGTATTGGGAGTGCTTGTAAACGTCTCTCTATATAAGATCGTGGGTATCAAAAGAAGTTCTGGGTGACTTTTGGCGAGCAGGGTTTCAGTGTGCGCATGTATCTGTGGAAAACTGCTTCTCAGGTTGGACAGTGGGAAGTGATCCTGGAACTGCCCTTCCTGTCTTTGGAAAAGGGAAGACCGAGGTTGTTCTGACCATCACATCTGGTGTTGCAGAAGGCAGAGGCTCAGCATCAAGCAGGCAACCAACTCTTAGAAATGTGCCCACGCCATCTGGATGCTTTTTGACATAGTTTTCACCCTTCAAGGTTGCTTTTATGTTCATTTTAGCCCTTATTTGCAAAACGATGGTGGAATTATAAGGAGGATTACACGTGGGCATCCACATCCTTTATGGATTCAGACTATCTGTTACTATGTAACAAATTACCCCAAAATTTACTGCAAGAAACAGCTATTTATTATGCCCATGGATTCCATGGGCCAGGAATTTAGGCGGGAACCCAAGGACAGTTTGCCTCCATTCCACAGTGTGTGGGGCCTCAGATGGAAGATTCAAGAATAGCATGATTGACAACTGGGGGCTCGAATCATCTTCTGTCACTCACATGCTTAATGGTTGATGCTGGCTGTTGGCTGAGACCTTACCCCTTGAGAGCATAGGCTGGAATATCTACACACTCCGTCTCCATGCAATCTGGGCATTCATTCCGCACAGTGGTTTCCAGGGTGAGCATCTCAAGACAGAGAGCCAGGTGGCAGCCATATTGCCTTTGTGAACCCACCCTCTGAAGTTGACCGTATGGTGTCGCTTCCACAGTGCTCTACTTACTGAGGCAGTTACAAAGCCTTGCCAAGGTTCAAGGGGAATGGAATAGATGTGAACTCTCAATGTCGAGATAATGGAAGAACATTTGGAATCCAGAACATAGATGCAGCTGTTTTTAGAAAATACAGTTTGGCACAGCCTTACTGTCTGAATACAGTAATACAGATCCCTTCCACATACTTATCCTTCCCTCAAAGGGCAGGGGAGGGTAGGAAGGGTATGCTTCCTTCAAACTTCCCTGAAGTTTCATCTGCTTCTGGCATCAGACTCAGGCTGAGGCCCAGAGCCAGGGTTGGGCAGGGCATAATGAAGGAGCAGCAGTCCTGGACCATGCTTACTTTTGGATCCATACCCAGGGACCTCCGCTGAGGTTCTTGCATTGATCAGTCAGCATTTGGGAGATACAACTAGCCTGGTCCAAACCAAGAGTAACAGTCTGTCAAAATTCAACACGGGTTCCATGTGAGCTCAAGATCCAGACTCCCTCAGCAGAGAACTGGAGTAAAAACTTGGTGCAGGGCAGAAACCAGCCGAGGGCAGGCCACACGTGTTAGAAGATAGTTAGGGAGGCTTAGGTCATATGTTTTCATGGTGGCCGCAGGGACGTGGTAGAGTGCTGGGCCTGTCAGATGCATGAGTGGTAGAGAATGTGCTCTGAAGCCAGGCCAGACATGGGCTGGGAAGGCTCATGGCCAACCACTTATGGGAAAGAGGGAAAGGCCTGAGCAAACAGGGGTGATACTTTACTTATATTACTATCGATGGTAATTCTATTCTGCTTTATGGGCCTTTCAGTGGGCCTGCTGGCTGTCATTACCCCAGCCTTTTCGTTGAAGGTACTAGGTGAAAGTATACCTTTAAAAGGCATTTAAGTATTTCTCCAACTCAGGCCCAGCAGTAAATTTCCCCTTCAAATAGTATACTCTGCGGTCAATTTTTCTTGACCCCAACAACCCCTCTAACTTCTTGGTAATGAAGTATTCCCCAAATCAAAGCATCTCAGTGTTGGCAGGGACCTCGATGATCATTGAGCTCAACAAAGGGGTTGATCATAAAAGCTGCAGTGTTCCCCAAGAAAACATGATGGTTTACATGTCTGTGTGCCGGTACAAGATTTAGGATGATTTCAAAAATATACATCAATCCTATTATATTTCTTATATCTGGAGGAAGGCCAGCTGCTTTCCCCTCTCCCTTACAGTATGCCCCATCAGCCTGGGAATGGTTGGGAGTCAAGTGAGGCAAAACCACTTCAGGCTTGGCGAGGTCTCTGAGCAAAATCCCACCATTAGGCAAAATCACAATGCAGTTCTAGTTTTTCTTTGGTCTTTAAGCTGCCTAATTCTATTCTTTGTTCTGTTCTGCACTGACCTGTTTCAGGGACCCTAAATATCAAGACTGATTTCATCAAGATTTAACCCTCTTGTCACAGAGAAAAGAGAATGTGATTATTCTTGACTGTCCTTGGTAGTATTTATACTTGGAAGTGCACAAACTGGGGGGCAATAATGCTTAAGAATCTGGCCTACTTGTTAATAATGCAATTATAGGCCACAGTAGAAAAAGTTTGCAGTGTCTTTCTGCTCTTCCTCAAATCACAATCTTTTTATAGGCAACTGCTACTAGATTATAGTGCTCTGCTCTGATTGTAGTGTTTGCTTTTCCATGTTTTTTTCTTCTTTTTCTTTCTCCCCACCCCCCCCCACACTTTTTTTGGCCCTCTCCCCCCCCCTTTTTTTTGGCTATTGGGAAGGAAAAAAAAGATATTGAAGTTCTCTGGTACTATTTTTTTCGTTAGCTCTTATGAGGCTTTGAAAATGTTTGCATTCAAAAAGATTACAGCTGTAACAATAGGATTCCCAGTCCATGAATTCAAGTAGGCAAGAAATACCACATTTCTTTCTTTCCTCTCAATCAACACAATACCCTTCTTTCTGGCTGGCAGGAAATTTAGTCTCAGTCCTTCATGAGACTCCTCCTCTCCCTAGGGTCACACTAAAGCTTCAAGGTCTTAGGTGGTACGAAGCCACTGGGGGACTTCATCCTTTTGTATGCTTTGTCCCTATTCTCATGGTCCCCTAAGGTCTTATGGCCCTGCCACCCTTCCATTTTTGTGGGCAAGGAAATTTTGACAATGCAGTGAGCCTCAGAGCTTAGGATATGGTCTTCCTGGGAGCATCCCAGAGATATACCCCTGAGGCTTTGCTGTCTGCCTGCCACCCCTCAGGAAGAGCACTCTTCCCCACTGCTCAGGAGACCTTCCTCTGAGCCCATCTCACTGTGACTTCTCTTACTTTCCCATTGCACTTGAAATCACCTCCTCCTTAGACTTTTTGTTTTTTAAGATTTTATTTATTTATTTGACAGAGAGATATAGTGAGAGAGGGAACACAAGCAGGGTTAGTGGGAGAGGGAGAAGCAGGCTTCCTGTGGAGCAGGGAGCCTGATGCGGGACTGGATCCCAGGACCCTGGGATCATGACCTGAGCCGAAGGCAGACGCCTAACCATCTGAGCCACCCAGGTGCCCCACCTCCTCCTTAGACTTTTGAAACCAAAAGCTAAGGCAGGAAGTGTGTTGCAAAATCTCTTCTTTCCAATTGGCTATATTCTTCTGCCTGGTTGACTTTGGAAAGCGAAAGGGGATATGGCAAGGGGAGATAAAAATATTAATATTTTTTTAAAAAATCAATGACTCCAAAGAAGAATCTAAGAATTGCTCTGTCAAGAGTGTCCCCCCCCCAAAAAAAAAGAGTGTCCTCCCTACCATCAACTCATAGACAATGACAAAGTTGTTGTCCTCCATAATAGCAGGAATATTTTATCTCAGATCTGCTGTAGCTGTATCTTCTTGAGGCCAAGGGAAATATTAGCAAGTATAGATTTGCATCTGTAGAGAATTTCATGATTGCCTCTATCACAGAGGGGAGGTAGGATGGGGGTAGGTTCAATTACGTGCACTTACCTGCAGTTGCTAGAGCTGGACAATTGCCTGAAGGGATAGTTTTACTTTATTTTATTTAAGTTTTCATGGCTGGTCAGATTCAAATTCTACTCCTTTTGGCTTAGCTCTCTTTCTTTTAGAGAAGAAAATTGTAGTCTTATTTTGCTTCCATGGGAAAGAGATGTATAGCATTATCTTTATAACTCTCCTCTCTTCATATATATATATATATATAAAATTTAATCTTCCATAATGTAATATTTATTTATATATTACTCTATAATATTTCTATACTTCTATAATATGATTTACTTAATTATAAATAAGTCTATAATTACTTATATACCTCTATATAATAAAACATTCAAATTATATGTATATAGCTTTGTAGGCTCAATAATATTTCTCAGATAAGTTTCTCAAGGTGGCTTCTCAAGAATAGCATTATCTCTTTCTATTCCATTTTCTCTCACAAAGAGAGGCTGTATTATAGAATGTTCTGAGCCAGTCTGCCCAGGTTTTAATCCTCACTCTGCCACTTGTTAGCGCTGTGGTTTTGAAGAATTTGCTCAGCCTCTGTGCTTCAGTTTTCTTTTCTACAAAACTGGAACCATGATAGCAGTCCCCACCCCACTGGGAAGTGGTGATGATGGAGTGAGTTCATGCACACTTTGTGCTTAGAATGGTGCCTGGCCCATTTAGGAGGTGATAACTATTATCCTTTGAACATCTCTGTTGTTTGATCTATACTTTAAAATATATAAATATAACACAGTGTTAGGGAAAACATATAAATAACTGCCTCACTCTTCTGCTGGAAACAAGCAAACCCACTGAACAAACCTCAAGGGTCTCTCCCGCACCCAGCATACAAAGTCCGTGGTCATGATTAGGACATTCAGAGTGCTTCAGGGCCTCACCTCAGCCCAGGCTCATGCTCATCTTCAACTCCTCTAGCCCACAGCTTCACCTCCATGCACACTCAGCTTCTGTTCACCTTTGTCATTCCCCAAAAACATCGCCTATGTGATAGCTTTCTGCCTTTCTGAATGCTGCCTCTCTGTAGGAGTGTACTTTTCACCTTTGTCTGCCTCTTAAAGTATTTTCATTTTTTAAGGATATATATATATATATATATATATATATATATAGCAATTCCTTTGTGAAGTCTTCTGTTTCCCCCAAGTCAGAGGTAGTCACTATCCTCTTTAGCCCAGATAATACTGAAATGAACAAGCAAAATCCAAAGTTGTGTTTTGACTCTTATTTCCTCTATCTTGTTTTATAATTCATTGTGTATTTGTCCTTCTCATTCAGATGGAGGCCACAATATCATTTTTCTATTGCAGTTTTTCCATTTTTTTCGTATGAGAATTTTCAAACATATAGAGAAGTCAAAGGGATAGAATGCAACCCACAAACACACCTTTTATTCAATATACATTATCATGTGGTCATATTTACTTGATGTGATATATATTTTATTTCCACTGAGCCATTTAAAGGTAAACGTCAGTCATCATGACCCTTTACTCCTAACTACTTCAGCACACAGCTCTCAAAAACAAGGACAGACTCTCTCATAACCAGCATGCCAAGATAACACCTAAGAAAAGCAGTGGTGATTTCTAATGTCACTTAATACACAGTCCATATTCAGTTGCCCCAATTGAGGGAAGACCGTGTCTTCATTCTTATTTATATCATAATGGAGAATACCATTTTCTGTTGAAATAAGAATCCGAGTGCTGCTGATGTCATTGGGAGTCATTTTCTTGCAGAAAGTATCAGCTTCTATTCCACTTTGAGACTTGTTTCTCTAGGCCTTCTTAGTCTTGGCTTTGGTCCTCTTTCCGTGTCTCTGTCTGTCTCTGTCTTTCTCCCTAACAATCTGGTGCTATGGAAATGAGACTAAACGGTTTCACCTAGAGATGGGGATTTTAGGAAGACCGAACTGCATTTTCTTTCTACTGGCACAGCAATCCAATTCACTTTTCGGAAAATTCTAATGTGTTTTTTTGTAAAGTAATAGTCCTTCAGGCTGTGATGATACAGTCAACTCTAATCTGGGGATCTATATTTTAAAATATATAAATATAACACAATAACACAAAGGAATTCTGGGAAAGGAGGGGATTGGTTATTCAGCCAGTGGATTATATAGAGATTTTTCTTCTCTTGTTTTCTTCTGTCTGCCTCCAGGCCATTTTACTGCCTGGAGTATTTTCATGACAGTGGAAATCAAAGGAAAGGAAACAGTGGGTATGCATTTCCTTAGTTTTTTAGCAAGTCTGGTCAAAGAGCTGGTAGTGATGGAGTCTCAGGCTGAGTTAGGTTTGTGGATTATGAGTGAATTTTCCTTTCCCAGAATTCCTTTGTTGCCAGTAGTAAGAATAATTAAGAGTTACTTTTCATCAATAAAGTGCATTAAGGAATTTGAAGAGTTTATGTCAATAGAAGAAATGATTTTGATAAGAAGCGCCAATGAGGGACTGATATGGTCACTAAGGGAACGAAATGGAGTCTGTCATGACTCAGAGACACCCTTCGTATTTGATGTGTCCAAAGCTAAATCCAGTTCCTTAGTTAGGCTAATAATTCATTTCTCTGCCACTGTTTTCTTTTTCATTTTCATGACTTTGTTACTTTGTATGAAGTGCTTTAAGCAAAATATCCAAAATATATTAGAATTATTGAAAACATATTTATATCTTCCTGGGTAGCTTACTGAAAATGGATTTTTTTGGTGTGTGTTATATTATTTGTAAAAGCAAAGCTTGCGATCAAGCTTCTACATCATGGAATCATTGACTCAAAAACACTTGTCTTAGTTTACTAAAATATAAATCCTGGAATAAAAAGTACCAAAGCGCTTTGAGATCAATTTAGAGTCAGACAGTCCATCCCCAGAAGAAATGCAGTCATTGTTGATCTTCATTCAGCTCAGAAAAGCAAAACGAAGGGCTAAAATGACAGAAGAGGGAAATGACGGTGGAAAGCAGCATGAAAAATAAAGCCAAGATTTATTTCATCAAAGTATAGATGCTAAGTAAGCATGCATTAAAGAATATATGCTTTATCATGTTAATCTGTTTTGTTTTCTTTAGCACTCTTTTCAAGACATGAAAGGTAGCATTAGTTGGTTGGTAACATGTCCATTGTCTCTCTTCCCTTCCTGGGAGGAAGCCCATGAAGGCAGAGACTGTCTTGTCTGTCACCATGTCCCCAGTGCCTGGTAACCAAGGGCCTGGCTCATAGCACGTCCTCACCAAATGTCTGTGGAATAAATGGATTCCTGAATCTTGTGTAGCTAGATTTTTATTTTTTTTCTCTTAAAGCTCAATGATTAAATGACCATTATGTTAGATTAGTTAAGAGAGTTCTTAAGTATAACTCAGTTTTTGTTGTTGTTGTTCAAAATTTACTTTATTTTCTCTATTTCAGAGGTAATTTAGCTGATGTTATTATGTTCAAAGCTCCCAGAGTTAGGTATAAAATAGAAGGCAGGCATCTAAGAAGTCAGCCCAATATTCCTTTTTTTAAATAAATATTTCATTTATTTATTTGAGAGAGAGCACAAGTGGCAGGGTGGGGGGGGGGATGTTGCAGAGGGAGAGGGAGAAACAGGCTCCCCGCTGAGCTGGGAGCCGAATGTGGGGCTCAATCGCAGGACTTTGGGATCACGACCTGAGCTGAAGGCAGCTGCTTAACTGACTAAGCCAACCAGGTGCCCCCCAAGATTCCTTTTAAATGAAAACTGCTCAGGGTTATCCCTGTCATTCCAAACTGTGAAAGAAACAGTTGAAGCTCAAGAGAGAGGCATTTCTGCCCAAAGGTGTGCTTTGAATTACTTGGAGTCGTGATATTGTCTGTGTCTGCCATGTAGGAAGAAGGAGTAAGAAGTTGAGCATCTCATGAACCGTGGGACACTGAGAAGTTCTCGTTTTCCCTAATTGGACCGTTATGGGGCTCAATCATTGTGTCTATGACACTTATTCCATCAGCACACCCCTTGTTTAAAATTGTAGTCTTATTTTGCTTCCATGGGAAATAGATGTATATAGCATTATTGGTTTAAAGCATGCTGCTGAAAAAATTGTAACAATCTTTGGATTATCCAAGTGATAGATTCTCCCTACCTATTGTTCTCATTATTAGAAAACAGCTGAGAAACTTGTGACGTGGAAACGTAGTTCAAGGTCATTGACACCATTGTCTTTTCTCTGCTCTGTGAGCAGTCATTATATACTTTTTAATTCACAAGAAAAAGGAAGTCTAGATTGTTTCTTTGAGGTCCTGTGTTAAGGACTCCAAAGAAGTAAGCTTTGAATGATAGTTATAAAAATAAAATATTTCCTATGGGTTTTGCTTTGAGTTTCTTACAAGAATACGGTTGGCCCTTTAAAAAATTCCATTTTCATCTCAGTAAACATTCAGCTTCTCTGACAGGAGCTGGTGATTCCTGGGGTCTCCCTCATCTTTGTTCATTTTAGCAGCTTCCTTATTCTTTTAGCAATGAAATATTTGGAGCTCTCACTGGTGGAGCTTGACCTTGCAAATGACAGAAATGAACTTAGTGGTTTTCCCAGCCTCTCAATCTCACAGCTGAGGTCTCATTGTACACCTGAAAGAACATCAAATTTCTCCAGCTCCAGTGATGTATGGTCCTGTGGATGCCATTGGTCACAGGATCAATGAGGTCAATGAAAAAGGTATGGCTCCCCCAGTGTTTATTTTTTTTTATTTTGTTATTTTTCATTAAACCCAAGCAGTGCTTTAGAGATAAAAAGTCCCCTCCTAGATCTCCAGGGCCAAGGAAGCTCCAACAGAGAAAACTGGCAGCATGAGAAGACATTCTCCTCCTGACCCCCAATTATATGATCTTCCTTTCTTCTCTGTTTCATTAAAACAGCACATCCCTTTAGATCTGAGTCTTTCAGGCTCTGAGATTTTGAATTAGGAAGAGAGCAGACCATGCCAGGTTCATAGCCCTTTCCTCTAAGAAACATCCAGCTTCCTCTGAAAGCCGGGAGGCAGTATGTGGGCACTGTGGTTTACCTTCTTTCCCCCACCAAAGAAGATTCCTTTTTGTGTGTCTACCTAGAGGCACATACATCAGATAGGCTGCTTGCCGTCCAGTTCCCTGGAGGCCAGGCTGATGATGTCTTGGTTTCATAAAGAAAAGGAGGGCTCAGGTTTCTGATTCCACTCAGACCCTCGAGCAATGCATGGTTCAGACAGATAAGCTTTAAGGATCACAAACAGGTGCCTGTTCCCCCAAGGGTGGGAAATAGGGAGAATGAGAATCAGAATGTCAGCTTCCCTGGCTTTCTTATGCATCTTTTTGATTTGTTTATGCAGGAAGAACTTACACAGCTCCTCCTCTGTGTCCAGCACTGGGCTCTGTTCCTCATCAGTTTAGTTAAAGATGTTGAGCCCCAAGAAACTCTTATCGGCTGTCTTCCTCCAACTCCTCCACAGACCTCAAGAAAAGTGCTCTGACTTTACTGTCAGAAGAACCTGGGTTTGAATCCTGTTTCTGCCACTTTGGAATATGGAAGATACAGTTTGTATGTTTTGCTCATCCTCCTTCCTAACAGTACATGATTTCCCTTGGAGGGGAACATCTTTCCCTCTTTGCCATCTCTCTTGATAGGAGTATAAATCTAGGCGTGCTGCCCTTTCCTAGCCATGGGAGGACCATGACTCTCCCAGCATCCAAGTCTTGAGTAAGGCCTGACAAAAACGGTAGAGCCCATTTATCCCACTGGAACTATCGCACAAGATGTTTTCCTGATACCGGGAGTTGTCTTGTTCTCGTTTCGTTTTCTGGTTCTCTGAATGCAGAGAGCTGCCGACATCCTGTCAACAGGGCCCCCTTTCTGCTTGGTGGCTAGAGTTGTTTTCTGTGGCCTGCAATCAAAGAAATCCTGGCTGACACAGCTTTGGGCCAGTCACTTACATCTCTCTTATTCTCAGTTTCTGCATTTCTAAAATGGGAGCAATAACACCGACCTGACGGGGTTGGGGGTGGCTGAGCTGTGGTGGCACACAATAATGAGTGTGGTGCAGCGCCCCACGCATGCGAGGCATGCAATAAAAATGATAGTTAGGGTCATGGTCCACGTTTTTACTCTCTCTGCGTAGAAGCTCTGCCAGGGAGGGGTCGGGGGTGAGGGGGTAACTGCATTCCCAGCTTCTCCAAGTGCACCTACCTCCCTCAGAGGTGACCCGGAGCCTCGATTCATGAGGGAAAGGAGAGGCTCAGAAATAGAAAAAGTAGCGGCGAATTAGAACATCAAAGCAGTGAGGAAGCCAACAGGGAGGGGAGGTGTGACTCAGGAGGCTGGAGCTGCCCTCCAGGAGTGAGGGGTGAGTAGGGGGTGGAGGTGAAGAGGCAGCTTACATTTGTCCCTGCTTTCTGTTCTCACTGCCATACATGGAATTTTGAGTGTGTTGTTACTTCAGATACATTCTCGATGATTCTGCTAGTGGACAGCTGGCTGCATTTCATTTCTGCCTGAATTATGTCTGTGGACATGGATATTTTCACTTATGTAAAAGGAACTGGTCTTTTTCTTATTTTTGTTTTTTAATCAATGGAAATAATATCTTTTCAGTCTTGCTTAAGTGAGATGTGGCACTTGATTCTCATCTTGATTGTTTTAATGTTCCCCTGTCGTTCTAGGCATAATAAGTGCTAAAACTGCTTTTTTCCCCCTAGAGACAACTTCTACGGGGGCACAATCTGGGAGTTTGTCATATGCACATTTGAACTAGTCTACCTGGATTCAAGTACAACTTTTCCACCAATTAGCTGTGTGACTTTAGGAAAGTAACATAACCTCTCTCTGCCTCGGTTTTCCCATCTCTAAAATAGGCTAGTAAAGTAGTGCTACGTTGTGGAAATGAAGAGATGAAAAGTGCAGTGAGTCTTACATTAAGTGCTCAGTGACTATATTTGTTAAGATTATATTTGTTGCCACCAACAGAAATGAGCGTTGTTTAACTTAAGAAAAAAGGAGGAATGATTGGAAAGTTGCTAGGGCATTCTCAGAACTTAAGGCAGAGCTGGTCACTCTGAGTTAAAAAACAGGGGTGGAACGCGGGGCGGGGCCGGACGCTCAGCCGCAAGAGTTGTTGGACAATTCATCTGGGGCCCTGGCATTAAAGTGACACACGTTCTCCGCCCAGGTCCGCTGGGCTCACCACCCTTCCCTTCACATTCACTACGTAGTAAATACCAAGCAATGGGAAAACTGCTGAAACCCCACATAGTTATCACAGGGGAGAGCACTTCAGGCCCAGATGCTGGTTTAGCCTTTTGAAAAAGCATGAACTTTGCATCTCTTTTCCTGCTTACCAAAAATGAAATCGGTGTTAATAAAGGGCAAACCTCAGGCTGAGCCTGGGGAGACAAGAGCCCTGGCTCCTTTTAAATCCTTACTCAAGGCAGAATCCACAGAGAAAAATGATTTTATTAGCCCTGAGGTTACGATAGGAAAATTCAGAAATCTGCAGATTGTCTGAGCCTTGAGGCATTGACCAAACAGACAGTTTTCCTATCTTCTCCATGATACCGCTAAGCAGTAGTGTCAAAATATCTTTGTTTTATATTGTGTTGTTTGAAACCCAGTCTGTACTCTGGGGGTTGGAAATTTGGATGAAGGGGACAGATTTGTAAAAAATGTTCTGAATTGCTTTGGAGTTTATAAATAGTCGAGTAGATACTTTCGATGGGTAATTTGCAACTATAATTTAAAACCTTTTGGGGGGAAGCTTTTTGAAACAAAGGTACACTGAAGCAATACTTTATTAAATATCACAGTAGTGGTTTATTGAGCTAAACACAATTTTCAAAAGTATAAAAATATTCAATCTAGCAAGTGATAGTGATGATGGTGATGAGAGCTAACACTGATGTACTTGCTCTGTGCTGTGCTAAGTGCATTACATGTACTAATTCATTGAGTTCTTCTAACAACCTTGTGAAGGAGTTACTGTTATTTCTCCATTTTACAGGTCAGGAAACTGAAGCACAGAGAGGTGAGTTAACTTATCCCAAATCACACAGCAAGTAAGTGGCAGAAATGGATGTGAACTTGGGTCATTTAAGGTCACAGCCCAGGCTCTCAGCCAGCACATTCCTTAGTAGTTTGTAGGCTGGGATCATCAGGTTCCAGACCGAGGAAGGAAAGGGACTCAGAAACAAAATAAAATAAACATACGTAGTGCACACCATATGCCAATATACACCATATATACACTGTCTTATTTGTTCCTTCCAGGAAGCCTTTGATGAAGGTAATATGCCTATTCCATAGAGGGTGTTAAAAGGTAAACTGAGGCATATACAAAATTTTAAGAATTTATTTGAACAAAAATCAACTTGAATTGAGCAGCATCCATTCCAACAGATAGAACAGAGCTATGAGGAGCTGTACAAAATGAAAGACTTTAATAGGCAAAAGGGAGCAGGAACAAGGAAGTTATACTGGCATAAAAGGCAGGTTGGTCATTGCAAAGTTAACTTTCCTTTAACAGATGGCAGGGCTCTATCAGGCAGATGACTTAGCTAGTGCTGATCAGGTGATTTCTGATCAACTGGTTTAAGACTCCATTTGTGGGGAGGGTGCCTGGATGGTTCAGTCAGTTAAGCGTCTGATTCTTGATTTAGGCTCAGGTCATGATCTCTGGTTGTGAGATTGAGCCCCAGGTTGGGCTCCATGCTCTGCAGGGAGTCTGCTTGAGATTCTCTCTCTCCCTCCCCCTTCGCCCCTGCCCCTGCTCACATGCGTGCTTTCTCTCTCTGTCTCTAAATTAATTAAAAAAAAAAAAAAAAAAAGGCTCCACTTGTTGGAAAAGCAGACACTGCAATATAGTTAAGTTCCACTTTGGTAATGTGACCCCTAGCATGAGGGACTCCATTTGGGGCCTCTTGTCTTGTTTTTAACAAGAGGGTAAAGAAGAGCTGCTCGGTGTTATGCAGTCAGTTGATGCAGGAAGTGGGGGAGGGGGGGCGGGACTGCTATTCAAACCCAGGCATTTTAGACCCCACACCTTGTGCTTTCTTTAAAAAAGCCGTATCCCCCAGTCTTCTAAATAAAACGGATCAAACTGTTTCTTCAACTTTAAATGTCCTCTATATTATATTCGGAGGTATTTGTTATGCGTTCTGTATTGACATGATAAAAAAAAAGAAGGCTCTGAGAAGCAGAGTCTCAGAGGTGTGATCTAGAGACCAACTCAGGGGCAGAGGATCTGAAATACTAGCTTCTCGTAATAGTTTCAGCCTGAATTTCTGAGGACCATTATTCATAGATTGTGTATTGAATTAGGTCTATCCATGGGGACTTTTAGCCCCAACCTCTGAACACACAAGTGGAGGCATTTACCATTTCAATAGCAAAAGGAATGAAATTGTATCCTGACAAAATCTGTACTCTAAAAAATGAGTTAAAAATTTTCTAAGTGATATAAAGTTCCAATTTTCTTAAAAAACCAAAATAAGCAAATAAAACACTAAGGCTTACATAAGCACCGATGGTTCAGGAACCAAGGATGTGAGGCCTGCAGACTCATGGAGGATTTGGTCTTGAGATACTACCTCAATTCTCCTATCTGAAAAACGGGATCATAATACTAGCTCATTTTATATGGCAAAGATGAATGGATGGGATGCCCTATTTCTCTACTATGTGAATTAAAATGTAAGGCATTTTGGAATAGACAATCTACTTCTAAAAATAGCTGAAAGAAGCTTTAAAAATGGTCAAAGTCAGGCATAGAAACAAATTTTCCTGGGGCCCAGAATTTGGCATTTTTCTGACCAAGGACATTCTAAAACAGGGCTACCGCCATGTAAGGGGCTTGCATCTGGTTGTTATGACAAGGCCATTTTATGCTCAAAGGTGTTTTCTAAACACCAAGTAACATTATAAACAGGTGAGATTGAGGTAGGGCTAGCTTCAGGGTTTTCTTGCGCGTGTATCTATCACTGTGAGCAAGGCTTAGAAATGCCGCCTGGCACCATCAGTGCTTGCAAACATCCTCTCTGGTCTCACTTGATAATGTTTTTGTGTGAACTAAGATTCACGCTCAAATAAAGGAGCATTAAATGTACAAGAGAGATAATGAGTCTCTAAGTAGGACTCCTCCAAGTTAAGTCAACAAATAGACACCAGGAGAAATTTCAGAAAAAGAAAGACTCAGGCAAAATAGCATAACTAGTGAAATGCAACGGAAGAATCAAATAGATTTTAGTTTGTTCATCCTTTATCTATTAATTCTATTCATTGTTTTCCATAGCACCTATTAAATATCTATCTTATCACATGCTACAAACATCACATATGGTACCCTGTTTACTTTCCATAATTTATGAAGCAAGGAAGGTGAGTAGCATCGCCTTATATAGAAGGAGACAGGCTCAGAGAGAGGAAGAAATTCAGCCAAGGTCACACAGCTAGTATCTGATGGAGTCTGGGTTTGCCTGCTGGGTGAATGCTTCAGTTTCAAAGCTCACACCTATTCAGCCAGGCCAGCCTCAAAATTCTCTGAGGGAAGTGTCTTTCTTTCCTTTTCTTTTTCTTTTTCTTTTTCTCTTTCTTTCTTTCTTTCTTTCTTTCTTTCTTTTCTTTCTTCTTTCTTTCTTTCTTTCTTTCTTTCTTTCTTTCTTTCTTTCTTTCTTTCTTTCTTTCTTTCTTTCTTTCTTTCTTTCTTTCTTTCTTTCTTTC